>NC_063188.1:62375365-62625632 GCF_023159225.1 Perognathus longimembris pacificus
ACTGCAGGGCATAAATCAATCTCTATGACCCTCCTATTGTAACAACTGATGTTTTTGTTACCCCCGACATCATTCTCATTAGCTACTAAGTTTGTCAAATAATCAAAAGAATTGCCTCAAGAAAATAATAATTATTCTTGAAGAAATTCGGGCCATGTGCCATTGGCTCATACTTGTGATCCTTGCTATTCAGGAGACTGAGAACCAGAGAATCTTGAGTCAAAGCCAGCCCAGGCAGAAAAGTCTGAGACTCAGTCTCCCATTAACCAGCAAAATGTTAAACCATGTTAAGCCATGTGAGAGGCATGGCTCAAGTGGCAGAGCCCCAAGCAATAAAGCTGAGCAAGAACACAACGTCCTAAGTTTAAACCCTTATGCTACCAAAAAGAATGAGGGAAGCAAGAAAGGGAGGGAGGGAGGGAAAAAGAGGAAGGAAAAGGGAAAGGGAAAGGGAAGGAAAGAGAAGGGAATTCAAGCAGAATAAAAAATAGTCTTCCAAGGCTATTCTAGAAGGTATACTCACAATGTATGAGAGTCATTCTATAATATTTTGAAGAATTCAGTTTAGAATCTAGACTTCTGTTTGAAACCTAGATCTGCCTATTCTCGGTGATGCAGTAGCTTAACTTCTCCATTTGTCTCTTTATTTGTAAAACTCAGGTAACAATTGGAACATACTTCCTGGTACTGTTGTGAGGGTTACAAGAAATGATGCTTGTCATAAAAATAAAAGCTCTCATTAACTGTATCTTATCACTACTAGTGAATGATACTAGATACTTTTTAAAAAATATCTTTCAGTTATAACAGCTTTGGGATCCATAAACATATTTTGATAATGTTACCAAGGCAGATGTAAATCTCTGTCTTGTTATAATCTAAGAGGCTCTTCATCTGTTATGACTCATTTTCTGCTATTACAATAATTTCCCAGGGTAGGGTTGGGAGAGATGTAGAGGAGAACCATGGAAAGGGTGACAATAATCAAGATGCATTGTACTCATAAACTGACATGTCAAACTGAAACAACTCTATACAACTACTTAAAGATAATAACAAAAAAAATCAACACTGTGCCAGACAACAGTGTCTCCTTTTGGTAAGATATTTGGCTTGGTTGAGTTAGGATCCACTCTATCCCAGGCAACTAGGAAATATTAACTGGGGCATAGCAGAATTTTGTGGAGTGGTAACAGAATATATATTCTTGCAGGCATGACTTGGCAGGAACTAAAATAAGAAAGACCAACAATGAAAGAGCTAGTTTCAATAGGAAGGGAGGAGAAAAGCGTGGTCTGCTACCATTAGTAACATAGCTTGTACAAATCTGAAAAAGGAAACAATTTTTGATTCAAATATT
Organism: Perognathus longimembris pacificus; assembly: GCF_023159225.1. Classification (NCBI taxonomy): domain Eukaryota; kingdom Metazoa; phylum Chordata; class Mammalia; order Rodentia; family Heteromyidae; genus Perognathus; species Perognathus longimembris. Next base: position 62,376,726 of record NC_063188.1, read on the forward strand.
CCAAACCTAGAAATTTCCAATGCTGTCAATAAAAGTATAACAACCAAATGGACCCCAGACAATTATTTTGACAGATTATTTACCATAAGCTGGGCACTGTGTTAAGTACTTTATATAAATTATCTTATAAAACACTCACAAATACTCTAACATGCTCATTTTATACATATGAAAATTGAACTTCTTGAGGCAGGCATGGTGACAGACACGTGTAATCTTACCTATGTATAAAGGCAGAGATTGCAGGATCATGTGAAGATTTAAGGTCAGGCCCTAATAAAAGTGAGACTCTACCTTAAAACTAAACTAAAGCACAAAGGGTTATGGGTACAACTCAAATAGTTTAAAAAAAAAGGCCTGAGTTCAAACCCCAGTACCACCAACAACAAAATAACAACAAAAATATCCTCTGAATTTCAGAAAAGTTAAATCATTTCCTCAGGGTTACATTGCTAATACAATTCATAAATTAGAAATTCTAACTATATTTCACGGTGTGGGGAAGAACATATCTTCTGGTTTGAGTTAAGGATTAAGTGAAGATAAAAGGTTGTTCTGGGGAATTCTACTGATATGAACCGGAGAAAGGAGGGCTTCATTGATAAAATCATGATGTTTTGTGATTTACTTTTGTTAGGCTATAGACGCCTAATAATTAATCCCCATTTTTTCATTTCAATTATTCTTACTATAAATATCATCCACAAGGTGAAGTTGGTGATGGGCTTATTTTACAATAGCCTGTCAGGCACATGTGAAGTGAGGTACCATCAAATTTTCCTCCTTTACAGAAAAAAATGAAAACAATCTAGGCCAAATATTGAGTTCATTTCTTGGCTCACATGAGACAAGAGCATTCAATTCCTGTTTCCAAAAAGGTGTCACTTTTCATTACTCAAACGTTTACAAGGAAAACATTATTTCCTCAAATTATTGGCAAGCAATAAAGGAACACACCTATAGACAAAGTTAAGCCAGAAGATACTCAGAACAGGGAGAATAAAATCCTAACAAGAGGATCAAGAAATTTTAAGTAAAAAGTAAAACTGGAACAGATTCATTTCTTTGCCTAAATAAACTGTGTGCCACAACTTGAAGGAGTTTTGATAACTTTGCTTTTATTTATTATTTGCAATTGTTCATTATTCATAGTATTAATAAATTATCACAAAGTTCATAAAAGTTAATTAAAGGATTAGACTTTCTCTGAAGAATGTTAAAGTTACCTGAAAGATGATTATTTCCTTCAAGAAGAAAGAAAATATCCAGGCTCTGCTGGCTCATGTTTGTAACCCTAGCTACATGGGATATTCAGATAAGGAGTATAATGTCCAAAGCCTCCTTGAGCAGAAAAAGTTCATGAGCTCCATTCTCAAATAATATCTGAGTGTAGTGGTACATGCTTGTCATCTGAACTACATGGGAGGCTGAGACTGACAGGATAGAGATTCAAGGTCAGCCCCGGCAGAAAAGTTAATGAGATTCAATCTGAATGGAAGAAAAGCTGAGAATGATTGCATGCACTTGTCATCTCAGCTATAGTGAGTACTAACAAAAATAGGAGGATCATCATCCAAGCATATGCCAAGACAGGAAGTAGGGGCCTATCTCAAAGATAACAAATGTATAAAAGAATTGTAGGTATGACTCATCAGTAGAGTACCTGCCTAACAAGCCTGAAACCCTTAGTTCAATTCCCAGTACTGCTAAAAATAAGAGAAAATATATCTATGAATATTTAGTAGGAAAATGATGAAGAGTCAAATTATTAAAATTTTGAATGAAAGTGAGGACATTACTTACTAGGGCTCTAGCAAAGATTACAATGGAATAATTTGAGAAATTTTATTGCACAAATTAGAAGACTAAAATGAAATGGAAAAATTTCTAAGGAGACAAAAACTACCAAAACAGATTGAGGAAGAAACAGAAAGTACAGATAGACATAAAACAAAGATTAAATTACAATCCAAAAATTGCTCTCAAAGAAAACCCTACTTTTGTATGAAAACAAAAAAAATGAGATTCACCGAAGTAAGAAGAGGAGATTATAAAAAAGTAATATAGGTAGGATTAATTTAATCCAAGTACAATATATGGAAATATTATAATGAAACCTCAGTGTACACTAATGAGAGAGTTAGAGAGAACTAACCTTAAATGCTTTCACTAATTAATTGTAGTAAAATCGTATAGAACAATTAAAACTCCTCCTTCATTAACTTTAAAGACATATTAAGAGATGTGGGGTGTGGTAGCTCATACTTACAATCCTAGCTACTCAAGAGGCTGATATCAGGAAGACTGTTCAAGGCCAGCCCAGGCATGACAACTGGGCATTGTGGTACATGTCCATCATCATAGCTAAAGAGGGGAAATAAAAGGCTTGCCATGGGGACCAGCTCAGGCAAAAAGGGAAACTTTAATTCAATAAATAATAAAAGCACAAAAGGTTGACGTCATGGCTCAAGTAGTAGAGTGCAAGTGCAAGGTTCTAAATTCAAACCCACCACCATAAAAAAGAAGGAAAAAAGTACTTCCTGACTAAATCAAAATCAGACAAAAGCATAAAAGAAACTGAACTGAAGACAACTATTTTTCATAATAGTAAAAAATCTGCAACAATTACTTTAAAATTGAATTCAGCAAAGAACTATATGCCATCACCTAGCACAATTTATATCAGGATTACAAGATCAATTTACTATCAGAAAATCAACTAATATAATATATAACTATATGAACAGAATATGAAGGAAATCCATTAACATCTCAAAAGATACATATACATATCGATAAGATTTAATATCCTTAGCTAGCCATGGTGGTGCATACCTATAATCCTAGCACTGAGAGAGGAGGATCATTAGTTCCAAAGTCAGCCTGGGCTACATGGTGAAACTGATTTTTTAAAGTTATATTTTTTAAGTTATGTTTCTCTCTTCTCTTGATAAAATACTTAACAAATTAAGAAAGTAATGGAAATCCCTCGCCTGGATAAAAGGTATCTAAGAAAGAGTCAAAACTATTTCCATACTAAATGATAAAAAGATTGTTTGGTTTTCCTCTAACAAGACAAGGACATTTGCTCTTATGACACACATTATTGGAGAGAAAGAAGTAAAATTATATTTTCAGATGAAGTAACATTATATGGAGAAAAACCTAGTTAATTCACACTTGTATATTTAAAAAAACTATTCAAGTTATTTTGTCTGTAAACATGCAATAAACAATTAAAACTAATATTAAAAATGAAATAATGAGGTGGCTGAGTGGTAGAGTGCATGCCGTGTATCTGTGAGAACCTGGATTTGACCCCCAATTCCTAAAAAAGATTCCAAGGTTGAGGGTTTAGATCAGTGATAAAGGGCATGCTTAGTATATACAGGAGTATGGCTTCAATCAGCAGAGCCACCAAAAAATCCATTCACAATAGCATTAAAACAAAACAAAATATGTAGGAGTAAATTTTACTACAGAAGTGTAAAATTCGTGTTGAAAATTATAAAATATTTTGAAGAAAAGAAATATCTAAGTAAATGAAGACCTTCATGTTCATAGAATTAAAGATGATGTTGTTATTTTCATCTGAAAATAACCCCTTAATTGAACTATAGATTCTGCAAAACCTACTAAAATCTCAGCCAGAATCTTTATTGAAATTAACAGGCTGATCTTAAAAGTCATATATGGACATTCAAGAGATATAGAATAGTCAACACTATCTTGGCAAATAATACCAAAGTTAGAGGACACACACTTTCTGCTTTCAAAATGGACCACAAGGTAATCAAGACAGTTGAAGTATTGGCATAAGAATACACAAATAGATCACAGTTGAAGTGTTGGCATAAGGATACACAAATAGATCAGTTATCTGGCATATGAGTACAGATCAATGGAATAGAACTGAGAGTCCAGAAACCAACTCATAAAAATTGAATTTTTATAAGGATGCCAAGGCAATTCAATAGGAGAAAAACAGTCTTCAAACAAACAGTGCTGGGACACCTGGATATTCATCCACCTGCAAAAGAATAACATTTTATTTTACATCTTTTTGCTATGACACAGAAAACTGAAATAAAAAATGGACTACAATCCAGCCATGGTGGCATATGCCTATAGTCCTAGAGCAGCCAGGAGGCTAAGGAAGGAAGATCTCAAGTTCAAGACCAGCAGGAACAACAACTCATACTCCCCCCAAAAACAAAAGTGTATAGTACTAAATACAATGGTTAAAGGTATAAAACCTTTAGAAAATCCAAAATATAAAAACCATTAGAATTAGATTAGAAAATGATAAATGATAAACTGAATAATAGGCAAAAGATTTGAACAGGAATTTATTAAAGGAAGATAAATGAATAACCAATATTCATATTTAAAAAGTTCAACATCATTAGCTTTAGGGGAAAGAAAATCCAAACCACAATTCAAATATGACTTTGGATTCACTAAAAGATGTGGCGTAAACCAAGTGCAATGATGTATGCCTATGATATCAGCAATGGGGAGGCTGAAGCAGGAGGACTGCACGTGGAGAAGCTGAGGCTAGCCTAAGTACATAGTAAGACTCTGTCTCAAGAAAAATATGTGGAATGGCTGAAATATCCATACTAACTTGTGGGAATGCAATATGGTGCAGCTACTCTGAAAAAATAATCTAGCAGTTCTTTAAGAAGTTAAACATAGACTTAATCGTATGATTCAACAATTCCACTTATAGGAATATACTGAAGAGACTAGGAATATGAAAATATTTAAAGAGAAAAATGAATGCAAGTCCCACATTAAAACACATATACACATGTTCCTAGAGGCATTGTTCATAATATACCAAAGTGGAAACAATCCAAATGTCCATCCACAGATGGACAAATAAAATGGGGCATGTCCATATAATAGAAAATCATTCAGCGATAAAAAGAATGAAATACTGATTCACTGCTACAATATAAGTGAACCTTGAAAATATTGTGCTGAGTAAAATTCAATCATAAAAGATCACATGTTATATGACTTCCATTTAAATGAAAAGCCCAGAATTGTCAAATCCATAAAGTCAGAAAGTATATCAATAGTCCTTAAGGGTTGGAGGAGGGGAGGGCAAAAGGGACAAAGGGAAGTAACTGTTTATGGATACTGGGTTTCTTTTTGCACAAGTTTCAGGCTATCCTAAAAGAGAATGCCTTATATTAGTAAAATGATATGTGGATATGATATGTGGATACCTCAATACAGATTTTTAAAGCAATATTGGGGAAAACTATTGGGGCTTTGACTTGAATTTTTTACCATTGTATACTTGCAAGAAAAAGAAAAGTAATTTCCTTGAATTATTTTGGGAAAGCTGTAGAATTATTTATGACTAAGATTAGTATATGGTTAAGATATTTATGATTAAGATGTGTTAACATGTATTGGATTTTTTATTATCTTTAAAATCAATTTTTCCCAAGTGTATTTGTAGATTACTTTAAAAACTCATAATGATGCATAACTTACTACTTTTACTTAAGATGTCATATTCCTTTGAATATGACAGTTTCAATGTGCAGTTCATAGAGTTTCACAACTCCCATTTTATTTTGATTTGGTTTGGTTTGATTTTATATGGTTTTGTGATAGGGTCTTGATTGGTTGGTAGTCCACACCAGACTTAATTCTCTTAATTCTCCTGCCTTGGTCTCTCAAATTGCTAGAATTACAGGCAGTGCTGAGATCACAGGCATATGTTACCATTACAAATCCTTTTTATTTTTTTTGCCTTCAATAAGAGGGCAAACCATACACAGAATATTTAAGTAAGGTAAAGGACATTTGAAATGTACTTATCATATTCTTAAAAGTAAAAGAAAAATCTTTTCCAACTATTTTGCTTAAGATCTTAATTTTCAAGATCTATTTCACTACAACATGAATTATACAATACTACAAAATGACTTGAGACGCTATTTCTAGATGTCCTCACTGATTCAAGGTTTGAAATGACTATCCCAAATTATCTACCACCTAAACTGATTCATTCACATTTTATTGCATTAGTTTCTGTATCATAAAGGCCTAGATATTATCAGCTAATAAAATACAACATTTGGATGAATGTTCCCATGAAATCATTTGCTGTAATCTTGCTACCACATGAAAGATATTTGCTAACCAGCTCCAAGGGAGAAGAAAAAAAATAGTTGAATAATTTATTTCAAATACAGGAACTGCTTAGTGCCACAGTACTTTTTAAATTTAATTTTAGTTTTCTCCATTACTCAGAAACACATCAATTGTAAATTACTCCATATCAGAAAATTTTCTTGGCTCTTCCTCTCCCTGAGTAGTCAGTGAAAAGAAAAAAATCTTGCAGTTGATGCAAATTTTCAGAATAAAGTTAAACAAGTAATAAATACTGCCAGACAATTAGTCACATCTGTATTCTGCCACCCATACATAAGTGAAATACAACAAAACAAAGATGTCTGAAATTGAAAAAGAGGTAAGTGCCAGTGGCGCCTGCCCATAATCTTCGCTAGTCAGGAGTCTGAGATCTTAGGATGAAAGGCTCAAAGTCAACTGGTACATGAAAGTCTGTATGTCTTTAATCTCCAATTAATCAGCAAAAAGCTGGAAGTGGAGGTGGGAGCTAAGGGACAGTGACCAGGCCCTGAGTGCAGGCCCCTGCAGGCATAAAACAAAACAAAAAAAACCATAAAAGTAAAATTGAAAACCTTCAGAAATTGTCTTTCAGTCTTCACTCTAAGCTAAGAAGTTCAAACTTCTCATTGAATCTCCTTCAAGCTAAGATTCTCTCATCATTCTAGTGGGCAGAGATATACAACTATACAGCACCTAATAAAATTCTAGGCCACAGTCACTGAATAAATGAGCAAAGCTAAACAAATGGCATTCCTTATCAAATAAACACTAACATGATTGAGCATACAGCATTTCAATCAGTTGACAACTGTTCTATAATCGTATTTCCTATGTTATAAATGTAGTGTGAATGAACAATTCATTTTTATGGATGCACTGCCTCACCCTTGCATTTCAATTCTAGATGGAGGGAGGTGGTAACAGAAAGGTATAAATTGACTACAGGAGAAGCTGGGTTCTGATTCAGGAATGACTTAGTAAAGTTGCCAGGCTAGTTAAGGGTTTATGACTTTATATACAAAACCATTTGTAATTTAATATAGTGGATTATCATCATCACTGTAGTTGGGCGATGACCACAATTTAATAGTTTGGGATGAATTTCGGTCATTATTGTGAACATTAATTACTGTGTCATGCTATAACACATTGATGCCCTCGAGGTCTTGTTAAACAATATAAGGCTATTGGGCCCATACTGCTGTGAGTCCTTGGGCTGTTTTTGTAGTTTTTCATCCTTAGAGTGAGATGGCTTACCCTTTCTACTGTCCTCTATGAGCCTTTTTAATATTACTAAACTGCTTCTCCCCAGCTGTGGGAGAGGAAATTCAATAATCATAACTTAAGTATAATGATGAGTAAATACTGAGTGAGGATTCAAGGAGTTTACCCTATTAAATCCATGAGCTTAAATGTATGGATTTTGTGACATATTTTTGAATATTTTTATTCTGTTTAAGTAATTACACAAAGGAGTTGCCATTCAACAAAGCAGTTTATGAATACAGTGTGTATGATCAATGTCACCCTTTTTAACATTCTCACCCACCTCTCCCACACCACACTTATCCTCACTTTCTTAATTTTTAGGTTATGTAATGGATTTTCTTTGCCATTTAACAAAACAGTTTATGTATGTACTGAACCTTGATCTCTGTCATCTCTTCAACATCTTCACTTTGACCCACCCTTTCTCTTATATTTCACAGTTCTGTGGAATACTGTATAATATGAATTCTTGTCTGCATTCTATCCCTTCCCTCCTTCAATCTTTTACCCCCTCCCCTTGGCTGCAACCCTTTTTACAACTATCCATTTCCTGGAATTTATTTTGTTGGGCTTTTACTTAGTCTTTCTAAAGAAATATACTATTTTTCTCTCCATAAATCTATCATACTTCAGCTAATTCATTTGCAACCACTTGCATAACACCCAATGCAATAACAAATGCTGGCAGTATGTGGCTATTACACTATTGGTAGGAATATAAGGTGTTCAACTACTCTGGAAAGCAGTATGGAGAGTACTCAAAAAACTAACCATAGAGCTTCTCTATGACCCAGAAATTCCTCTCCTGGGCATTTATGTAATAAAGCACAAACAAAGCCACACTAAAGTGACCAGCACACCCGTGTCCATTACAGCATTATTTACCATAGCCATGATATGGAATCAGCCCAGATGCCCCTCAGTGGACAAATGGATCAAGAAAATGTGGTATATATACACAATGGAATTCTACTTCTCCATCAAAAACAATGATATTGTATCATTCATAAGGAAATGGAATGACCTGGAAAAAATATGTTTAGTGAAGCCAGACTCAGAGAAACACAGGTTGCATTGTTTCCCTCATTTGTGGTGCCTGTAAGACATAGACTTTATTGGCACAAAGTCTTTTTTCTCCCTTTAGGTTCTTTCTTAGGTTAGACATTATTGGATAACTGAATTCCAGCTGTATACTACCATATTTGACAAACCTCCTCCCCTTTCATATATATGCTCAGAACAATTTTGTGATTTGGGCATGAAGTCCTTAGGCAGTCGGAACAGTGTTTGGTTAAGACAAATTTACTTCTGAAATTGCAGATATTGTCTTTCTAAGCTTGAACACTTATGATATCTAAGAAATAAATTGCATAGAGATTTAATACGTTAGGAAGCATGACTTAGAAATCTGAAAATTCATATAAAACTAAGTTTATAAATAGTAGAACAAATCCAATCCAATTTAACCAGCCAATGTTTATTGAGCATACACCATGTTCAAGGCATTATACTACCTCCATAGAGGAGAGAAAAATGAGGAAGACACAGTCCATGCTTTAAGACCATAATATCTAGTAAGCAAGATTTGATATAAATGATTAAGATGAAAGGCAACAAAAAGTAAGGGATGTGACAGAAGCATAAACAAGATATTATAGGAGTTCAAAGAAATATGGGCTTAAACATAGTTTGGGAAGAAGAATCAGAAAATCACAGTGTTCCATGGAATAAATGTCATTCATGATGAGCCTTGTAGTTTCGACAGGTTCTTAAAGAGAGAATAAAGGAAAGAGGCAGCAGTAGAAGATTTCTCTGGCTGAGGAAACTGCAATCATGTATTCTACAAATACTTACTAAATGTTAATTACATGTTAGTACTATTGCAGGTACTAGGGAAGAGCAGTCCATAAAACAAGTAAGACTGTTGCCTACATGGGCCTGATAATACAATGAGGATAGAAAGAGATAATAAATAAACAATAGTAATACTGATAACAATAATAGCTCACAAATTTGAGCACCTATCATGTGTCAGGAACTATTTAACTGCATATAAATTTATTTGCATCTCTATAAAGTTGTTGCTATGATCTGTTTTAATGACAGAAAAAATGAGAGGCTAAACTGCCCAAAGGTACAGTGAAAAATAGAGCCATTACTTAAACTTAAGAGTATCCAGCTACAGAGTCGGTGGAGGGTTTTTGGTTTGCTTGCTTTTTTATCAGCTCTGGAGCTTGAACTCAGGGCCTGGGCACTGTCCCTGAGTTTTTGTGCTCAAGGCTAGCACTATACCACTTGAGCCACAGCTTCACTTCCTCCAACTTTTTGTGGGATAATAGAGATAAGAGTCTCACAGACTTTCCTGTCTAGACAGGCTTTCAGGCATTATCTTCAAATGTCAGCCTTCTGAGTAGGTATGATTACAGGCAAGAATAACTGGTGCTATTGTCTTCTGTGCTCATTGTTACAGCTTTGGGATTCAAATAGCACCAAACACATGGTAGTTCTTCATAAATACCTGTCAAATGAGTAACTGAATCAATTCCAGAAAACAAAGGTCAGGTAAAGATTAGAATTCACATAGCAGGACAATTGTTAGAATAGTTGTAGCTAAGCAATAGGATCAAAATATCTCCATAGTCTATGGTGTAGAATATAATTCTAGGGATAGATTTTGCATATCAGAAACAGAATACGTGAATTGATTTGGTAGGTAGAATTTATTTCATTTTTTAGACATGCTGAGTATATGTGATGAGATCAAAGTAATACAAGTCTGAAGCTTGGGAAAGATGATGATGTTTTGGGTTAGGATTGAAGAGGATAACACAAAACCTTGAAAAAGACTATATTTAGGTCATTCAAGAAAGATTATCAGTACAGGATATTGAAAGTAAAATAAAATATCACCATTCATGTAGCCAGCATAGGGAAATTTCAAGAAGGTGGTTGTCAAACAGTTATGTGTTGCAAGAGAAGATAAGAGGTTCCTAAAATTCAGAATGTGTAGGTTTATTTGGTAAATAAGAAGCAACTGGTGACCATTCAGCAGTGTTTCCCTGAAGTGGTAAATGCAGGAGCCAAATCCCAAGGCTCTTACCTAGGAAAGAGTCATGACATAAAGGCAGAGGATATACAATTTCTCAATAAGCTCAAAAGAGAGTTAAGTCTCATAATTTTTCCCGATAATCTTACTCGTTAGAATTTATCTTTTAAAAAATGTCTCACCAAAAGACAAAGTAAACAAAATATAAACACAGGTGGATATACATTGCAAGGTTGCCAGCACTAGCAGAAAATAGTAAAGTACATGAGGTGTTTAAAGCATTTTGAACATGATAATGAAGATGGAAAAACAGGAAGTGTTTGTGATATGTCACTCAGAAAACTTCAACATATAAATTTTAAATCTATACCATTAGGGCTGGAGATGTAGCTCAGTAGTAGAGCAATAGTCTAGTATAGACAAGGTCATGGGTTCCATTACCAGCGAATACATATATATACATATATATATATACATATATATGGTGTATGTATGAATATGCATGTGAAGGAGATCAAATAATCAAGTTCAGAGTTTAGAAAATAAGTCATTGGTAGAAATAATGCTTTAGGTATTAATATTGAGATAAATAGTATTGAAGAGGATATGTGTGTGTATCCATTATATAGATGATATAAATATAAAAATATAGACAGGGAGAGCCATTCATCCATTTGACATTTAATTACAGAGACCCTCCTAGTGTAATATACATATACCAGATATACAGTGACAGACAAAAGAGGCCTTGTATTCACAATGCCTACCATTAATATATATATACATATATATATATGATTTAGAATTATTAAAAATTAAAAAATATATAAAGATATAAACAGAGACGTATATCCCTAAATGACAAACCATATATTATGGTATTATGGTAGTAAAATGAAAAAGAATCAATAAGGAGATTAAAGGGAGTCACCAAATTCAAGGCAATATTAGTTTTGAGGATGGGCCCCAGGGCCTGGTCCATGCTAGGTAAATGTTCTTCCACTAAACTACAACCCCAGTAGAGGACACCAGAGTGTGTCTGAAGACAAGGGATAGCAGACAGGCAGAGATTGCAAATGCACACATTTCTTATTGAAACAGCTAATTTAACATATTCATTCTGAGAGTTTCTCCAAATTCCTTGGAGAATGGACTTTGAATTGCCTAAAATTGCTGGCCAAGAGCTGACATTTAAACACGTCTCTAAAACACGTCTAATAAAGATCCCATCCTCCACATATGACCAAAAAATTCTTGATTCATACAATAGATTTCATAGTAAAACTACCGGTCATTGAGGAAATAGTACTGAACACATTGAGTTCTCATGAATGCCTCAGTCTACAGAATGTATTCACCTCACACCAATAATTTTGCTGCTAAATGATTTTTTTCAGAGTAAAAAGTGCCTGGATGTGATATATATATATATATATATATTTTATTGTCATTTAAAATGAAGATCCAGGTATAAGGGTGAAGGTCTATAATCCTAGCATTTGGGAGGCTGAGTCAGGAGGCTTATAAATTGGAGGCCAGCCAGGACCACATTGCAAGACCTTGTCTTTAAGAAATTAGTAAATCTAAAATAATAAAAGGAAAAACAATTCATGAATGCTTGGTATAGCATACCTACTTTCTCCTAAGCCAGTTATGGAGCAAAGCCTCATGGCAAGCATACTGTTTTTCATGCAGCAGGGCCCTTAGCACTACTCACCAGACTTTCTGGGGTTCCTATTTACACTTTTATCACTTTATGTTTTTTCTTCAGACCTTCAGAGCACTCTTCCCCAGAAACTCCATTTTTACAAAATGATCTTGCCTTTGACTTGTTAGTGGAAAGCAGACCATTAGCTCCTTGGACTTGACACACAGCAGATACTCAAATACATAATAAATGAATGGAGAAAAATGTGAGAAGAAAAACCTGGTAATTTTAAACAAAATCTCAGTTTTCTCATCTAAAAAAGCAATTATCTTGGCACTTTGATGCAGTGTGGTAATCCTGGCAACACAGGAGACAGAGATTGGATCAGAATTCAAAGCAAGCCCAGGCAAAAAGATAGCAAGACTGTATCATGTCAAATAATAAGCTAGGCATGTTGTTCCATGTTTGGGATCACAACTACCTGGGAGGCATACATATGAAGATCACTGACTGAAGCGAGCATCAGACAAAAAAGGGTCTCAGGGCATGGCTCAAATGGTAGAGCATCTGTCTATGAAGTGTGAGACTCTGAGTTCAAAACCCAGTACCAACAAAATTGGTTAATGTGTATTATCTAAGTGGTCCCTAGTTATAAGTACTATGATAAGAAATGTTGAGTTTATATTAAGACCTATGAATTCAACCTAGCCATGGAATTTCTGAAAACTATGCAAGCAGTAGCCAAGAAATACAGTCTTCTTCCAGTCTCACCAAGTATAGGTAGTACTTGCTGTTCAATGAATAAATTTTTACTTTTATTTCTTCTATGTATTCAGAATTATATGGGAGAATAAGGGTTAAGCAAGACCTAGTTTTTTTTTATTTCCTTTTATTATCAAGGTGATGTACAGAGGGGATACAGTTGCATATGTAAGACAGTGAGTCCATTTCTTGTCAAATGTTGGTAGTCCCCTAATTTTTCTCCCACTTTCCTTCCTCCTCAACACCCCCAAGTTGTAAAGTTCATTTCCAACACATTGTTTTATGAATATCACTGCTGCATTGGTTTGCCCTTTGTCCTTTCTCTCACCATTTTGTTGTTTCCTTCCCTTTCCCGATTCAGATAAATGTATATAAAATACTCAGGTACCAAAATCAAATACAGTGACAACAGAGGATAAACCAAAGGGAAAAAATGAAAGAAAAAAATAACTTCACACGATACATTAAAACGACAACAAAAAAGGAAAACTTCTTGTTACCATGTCTTAGAGTTCATTTCGCTTAGCATCACTTTATATGTTCATATGTACGTAGCTATTGAGCTAGTGTGATCCTCTTCCAGGAATACACTATACATATATTAATTATTATAAATGAGGGAAATGACCACAAACAAGGCCATACTAAAGCTACCAGCACAAACATGTTCACTGCAGCATTATTAGCCATAGCTAAGATAGGGAACCAACCCAGATGGCTCTCAGGAGATGAATGGACCAAGAAACTGTGGTAAATAAACACAACGGAATTCTAGGCTTCCATCAAAAAGAATGGCATTGCCCTATTCATATGGAAATGGAAAGATTTGGAAAATATCATATTAAGATAGTACTATGAAGATGTAGTTTGAAATCTACTAGGGAAAAGAAGACTGTCACATGGTAGTTTTAATTTTGTTCACTTTTTTTCAAATTTTTATTATCAAACTGATGTACAGAAAGGTTACAGTTTCATACATTAGGCATTGGATACATTTCTTGTACTGTTTGTTACCTCGTCCCTCATACCCCCCTCCCACCTCCCCCTTTCCTTTTCCCCCCATGAGGTGTTCAGTTCACTTACACCAAACAGTTTTGCAAATAGTGCTTTTGTAGTTGTTTGTCTTTATTTACCCTGTGTCTCTCAATTTTGGTATTCCCATTCAATTTCCTAGTTCTAATACCAGTATACACGGTTTCCAAAATACTCAGATAAGATTACAGAGATAGTGTAGGTACAACCACAGGAAGGTGAAACAAGAACATCATCAATAATAGAAACTACAGATACACATGGGAAGTTGAAAGTAGTTACAACTGTGATATAACAATCATTTCCTTAACATGGAGTTCATTTCACTTAGCATCATCTTAGGTGTTCATAAGGGTATAGCTACTGGGCTCTTGTGATCCTCCACTGTGACTTGCCTAAACCTGTACTAATTATTCCCAACAAGAGACACCATAGAGTCCATGTTTCTTTGGGTCTGGCTCACTTCACTTAGTATAATTTTTTCCAAGTCCTATTTCCTTACAAATGGGGCAATGTCATTCTTTCTGATAGAGGCATAAAATTCCATTGTGTATATGTACCACATTTTCCTGATTCATTCGTCTACTGAGGGGCATCTGGGTTGGTTCCAGATTCTAGCTATCACAAATTGCGCTGCAATGAATATTGTTGTGCTGGTGGATTTACTGTGATTTTGTTTGTGGTTTTTTGGATAAATACCCAAAAGTGGGGTTGCTGGGTCATAGAGGAGTTCTATATTTAGCCTTCTGAGGAATCTCCATACTGCTTGCCAGAGTGGCTGAACCAGTTTACATTCCCACCAACAATGAAGTAGGGTTCCCTTTTGGCCACATCCCCTCCAACAGTTGTCATTGTTAGCTTTCTTGATATATGACATTCTTACTAGGGTGAGATGGAATCTCAATGTTGTTTTGATTTGCATTTCTTTTATGGCCAGTGATGTAGAGCACTTTTTCATATGTCTCTTGGCCATTCTCATTTCCTCATCAGAGAAGTCTCTTTGTAAGTCTTTAGCCCACTTGATGAGGGGGCTATTGGTTCTTTGCAGTTCTGTTTTGGAGGAAGGTAATTTTTTTAGTTCTGCACATATTTTAGATATGAGGTCTTTGTCTGTTGAATGGCCGGAAGAGATCTTCTCCCAATCTGTGGGCTTTCTGTTTATCTTGCAAGCTATGTCCTTTGCCCTGCAGAAGCTCTGCAGTTTGATGCAGTCCCATTTGTCCAACCTTTCTTTGATTTGTAGCCTTTCTGGGTCTTTGTTAAGGAAGTTCCGTCCTGCGCCAAGGAGCCCAAGTGTTTCTCCTACTCCTTCCTTTAGTGTTTTCAGGGTGTCTGTTTTGATTTCGAGGTCTTTAATGCATTTGGAATTGATTTTGGTGCAGGGTGATATATAAGGATCTAGTTTTAGTTTGTTCCATGTGTTGAACCAGTTTTGCCAGCACCATTTGTTAAAGAGGCTATCTTTCTTCCAAAATATTGTTTTAGTTCCTTTATCAAAGATTAAGTAGGCATAGTTCTGTGGGTTCATTTCTGGGTCTTCAATTCTGTTCCATTGGTCTTCAGGCCTGTTACGGTGCCAATACCAAGCTGTTTTTATTACTATAGCTTTATAATACAACTTGAAGTTGGGTATTGTAATTCCTCCAGCACTGTTCTTTCTGCTTAGGATTGTTTTTGCTATTCTAGGTCTTTTATTGTTCCATATGAATTTCTGGATTGCTTCCTCTATTTCATTAAAAAATGGTGTTGGGATATTAATGGGTATTATATTGAATTTGTAGATAGCATTTGGCAATATTGCCATTTGGATTATATTAATCCTCCTAATCCAGGAGCATGGGAGGTTTTTCCCTTTCCTTAGTTCTGACTTAATTTCGTTTTTTAAGCTTTTACAGTTCTCATCAAAGAGGTCTTTCACTTCTTTGGTTAAGGTTATTCCTAGGTATTTTATGTTTTGGGGGCTATTGCAAAAGGAGTTGCTTTCCTGATTGCAGCCTCAGTCTTCAGCTCGTTAGCATAGAGGAAGGCCGTTGATTTTTGAGGGTTTATTTTATATCCTGCTACTTTGCCAAAGTTTTGGATCAGCTCTAGTAGCTTGAGGTAGAGTCTATGGGGTTCTTTAGGTATAGGATCATGTCATCTGCGAAGAGAGAAAGTTTAACTTCATCTTTTCCTATTTCGATCTCCTTTATATTTTCTTCTTGCCTAATTGCTCTGGATAGAAATTCTAGTACTATTTTGAAGATCAGGGGAGAGAGTGGACATCCCTGCCTTGTTCCTGATTTTAAAGGGAATGGCTTTAGTTTTTCACCATTTAGAGTTATGCTTGCTCTTGGTTTGTCATAAACTGCCTTGATTATATTCAGGAATGTTCCCTGGAATCCCAGTTTTTCCAGGACTTTTAGCATAAATAGGTGCTGGATTTTATCGAACGCTTTTTCCGCATCCAGAGATAAAACCATGTGGTTCTTTACCTTGCTATGGTTGATGTGGTGGATTACATTAATTGACTTGCGTATATTAAATCAACTTTGCATCCCTGGGGTGAATCCAGTTTGACCGTGGTGTATGATTTTTTTGATGACCTGTTGAAGTCGATTGACCAGAATTTTGTTGAGCATTTTTGCGTCTATGTTCATCAGGGAAACCGGTCTATAGTCCTCTTTCCGTGATGAGTCCCTGCCTGGTTTTGGGATGAGGAGTTGCAATTCTAGTATCAGAAAAAATTGACTTCAAATTAAAAAAGGTAAGAAGAGACAAAGAAGGTTACTGCATACTAGTAATAGGATCTCTCCTACAGGAAGATATAACCACCCTAAATATCTACACACCAAATGCAGGAGCACCCAACTTCATCAAACAAACACTACTGACTCTAAAAACACTCATAGACCCAAACACATTGATGGTTGGGGGCTTTAACACTCCACTATCACCTCTGGACAGATCAACATGCCAAAAACTGAACAAAGAAACCACAGAACTAAATAACTGCATAGACCACCTAGACTTAACTGACATCTACAGAATATTCCACCCAGCAACAACAGAATACACATTCTTCTCCGCAGCACATGGAACATTCTCCAAAATAGATCACATCTTAGGGCACAAAGAAAATCTGTACAAATTCAGAAGTATCAAAACCATTCCCTGCATTCTCTCAGACCACAATGGAATAAAATTAGAGCTCAACTCAAACAGCCACCACAGAAAATCCTACAATTCATGGAGACTAAACAACACACTGCTGAACCATCAGTGGGTCATTGAAGAAATTAAAACAGAAACTCAAATATTTATGGAATTCAACCAAGTTGAGCACACAAAGTACCAGCTCCTTTGGGACACAGCAAAGGCAGTACTCAGAGGAAAATTTATATCTCTGAGTGCATACACCAACAAACTGGAGAAACAGCAACTCAATAATTTAAGGAAGCACCTTAATTTCCTTGAAAGAGAACAAGAAGCCAAACCCCAAGTCAATACACGGAAGCAAATAATTAAAATCAAATCAGAATTAAATCAATTAGAGATGAAAAAAACCATTGAAAGAATCAACAAAACTAAGAGTTGGTTCTTTGAAAAAATCAGCAAGATAGACAGACCCATGGCAAACCTGACCAAAACAAGACGGCAGCACACTCAAATAAACAAGATAAGAGATGAAACAGGTAACATCACTGCAGGGGTCCCTACACCCCGGGTGCTCTCCCAACCAGCAGGAGAGGCAAGGAAGCACACCCCGCCGAGGGTGAACCCAGAATAGGTAACAAGCCGCGATTCGCCTGCACCCAGCCCATCCCAACCTTTCGCCGGCAGTTGGACAATCAGAGGACTCGGGAGAAGTTCAAGACTGCTCAGTTTAGTGGTGGGGACCGGATCTTAATTATGGGCAAAGAGGAGGGTGTATCATACCTAGCCAGGGGCTGTGATTGGCGGTCCAAGCTGTCAGTCAAGGGCGCAAGGCCATGGGACCTCCCTAAGGGGCGGCCTAAGTACTAGCAGGACCACCCCCAGGTTACTGCTAGCAGCCATCTTGCTGCACCTGGTCTTAAGGCTGGGAGGTGTGGCCAGCTAGAGCCGCCTTTCCAGTTCCAGACCCGGAAGGCAGGCAGGGCTAACAAGGATCCCTCTTCTGGGAGGCAGTGCAAACAAGCACACCCCCAGGGACTGAGGCAGGCGGGGCTCTTCAGGGCCTCACTCCTGAGGCGCAACAGCCGCACACCTCCGGGGCGCGGACAGGCGGGGCCAGTCATTTCGCCCCACACATCACCACAGAAATAACCGAAATTCAGAAAATAATAAGGGACTATTTTGCAAACCTTTATGCCAACAAATTCAAGAACTTGGAAGAAATGGATGATTTCCTAGAAAAAATTCTTATCCCCAAACTCAACCATGAAGATTTAAACCTTCTGAGCAGACCCATATTCAGTATTGAAATAGAAATGGCAATAAATGATCTCCCATCCATGAAAAGCCCAGGTCCAGACGGATTCACTGCAGAATTCTACAAGGCCTTCAAAACAGAACTCACACCAATATTTCTCAAACTCTTCAATGAAATTGAAAGAGAACGTTCACTACCAGACACATTCTATGAAGCCAATTTTGTTCTTTTTTTTTTTTTTGCAGTAATAAGGACCAAACTCAGGGCCTCACAAGCAAGGTGAACACCATATCCCTGAGCTATACTCCTAGTCCTCCAAATATCTTTAATGGATAACAAGTAGGGCTCCTTAAAAAAAGACCAATGATTGAAAGAAGAAAAAATGATGGCAGCATGATGGCCAATTAGGAGACCTTTAGAGAACATCAAGGAAACAGCATAAATCCGTAGAGGACAGAAATTCAGAATGACCACATAGTGAAAGGAAGGAAACACCTTGCCTGCTCTAGTCTATCCCCAAAGATGAAATCAGCTCACTTCTTACAAGGAAATTACAAGCAAGAGGATAAGATCCCAGACTTCATATACTGAGCTACTTCCAGAGAAAGACAATGCTGTACCCTGCCTCCTATAGCCTATGCCACTACTTTTCTGTTATCATTTTGGAACCAAGTGAGTACTAGAGTGTATTCTGCTCTGGAGACAAGTAGCCATCACACACTCCCAACCACCACTACAACACACTTGATAGCCATCTGCAGCCAAACTGCTGATAATGCCCTAAATCTCATAACCAAGATAACCTGTGGCTCCTTCATTTCCTCATTTAAGTCATTCAGACACACTCTCTTTAGCATCTACTCCCCCCCCCCGGGGCATCAGGGCTCTGGTACACCAGAACGATTGTGTCCCTAGTGCCAAAGACAAGGGAACATTCCATCCCTAAAGTCCTCAGGCCTCCAGCATACAAAAACAACTGCCTCTAGTCCTCTCTCAATGCCACTGTTGAGGCATGACCCTGCTTCCCTGGGGCTCTGAGTCTTTGGCACAAGAGTGTAGTTACATCCCCAGTGCCATATATGATGTCCTACCCCTCAACTCCACCCTGGGAACCAGAGGCTCTGCCAACCTGCATAGTCTTGCCTTGGCAGGGGGAGGGGGGCAAACAGATGCTGCACCTCACATTCCAGGGAATCAAAGCCTTAGGTAAGCTGTGTCATCTCACTCTCCAACCTGAAGGCTTGTACCCTGGACAATGCTCTGCCTCTACAGAACTGGACTTGCCTCCCACGGAAGTATTGAAGAGCCCTATTTCTCAAAGGAATGTCCATTGTGCTGCTCCCCCACCCTCAGGCACCATGCCACAGTTATACTTGCCATTTCTGAGTCCTTACTACTGTTGTACCTAGCCTCACAGAGCCTGGAATACTGCCATTTTCCATCATCCCAGAGTCCAAAACTGTCACTGCGTGGAACCTCATACCCTTGTTCTGTCGCAGTGTCCTGTGGGTCCACGTCTGATCCCTTCTTCACCAGGTCCATGGCAGTACTGTGCTCCAATCCCAGAATCACAACCACAGCACTCTGCACTAGCTGTTCAAAGCAACAGATTAAGCTAAGTGGGAGAATTGCATCTACTTGGGCCTTGCAAAATGAATATGCACCTCAAGTCCTAGGTGCTACATTAGTTTCACAGAATGCTGAGCCCAGAAGCTGTAAGATGTTTCATTTAAGTCTTATGGTACCCCTAAAAGAAAGCATAACAGCAGATATACCAATAACAAAGAGAGAGAAATCAAATCTTAGCACCATAAAACATTACCAACTCACAAAGACGGACAATGAAAAAGAAATAAGAGCTACATAACAACTAGAAAACAAATAACTACACAACCTATGGGTAGTAATGGGAGGAAAAACTGGGAGAGAACAGGGGAAGGGGTAACATTGCCTGAAAAGAAACATTACCTGATTTACATAACTGTAACCCCTATATACATCACTTTTATAATAAAAAAATTATAAAAACAATAACAAAATGTCAATATAAGCCTACATCAATAACATTAAGTGTAATACTTCAAGGATTAAATTATTCAATTTAAAGACACAGAGTAACTAAAGGGACAAGAGAAATAAGATCAATCCAACCATATGCTGTCCACACAAAGACCTACTTAAATATCCATGCAAATAATATCCCAAAGAGAATAATAGGGATGGTTATACTTGTACCCTGGGAATTCATATCAAAAGACTTCATATCAAAAACTATCACAAGAGACAAAGAAATTGTTTATTTAGTAATAATTTTATTATATATGTCTATATATAGCCAAAATAGAAGCATCTAAATATATAAATAATGTCAATGGGAATGAAGGGAGAAATAGCAGTACAAGGAAATACATTAATAGTAGACTTCCATACCTGACTTTCAACAATGGATAGATTCCCTAGACATAAAATTGTAGTATGATCAATGTATTCAGACTTATTGCATTCATTTTGACCAAGTAAGGTGAAATAAAATCTTTTTGATCAAAAGTAATTTCAAAAACAATTTTCATACCAGTAAAGGGACTTGAACTCCAGGCTCCAAGCTCTTGCTTATCACTCCCCTCCACTCACAGCTAGCAGTCACCACTTAAGCCATGCCTCTAGTTCTGGCTTTATGCGGTTTAATTACAGATAAGCATCTTAAGGTTTTGTCTACCCAGATTCTAAGACTACAGCCTCCTGAACTGCTAGGATTACAGATATGAGAAACTGGCTACAAAATAAATTTAGTTCTTTCATTGCAGCTCAGGTGATGCAGAGAAGCAGTCAATCAGTCCCAAATATTGTCAGTTGCATTTAAATTGTTGTGTGATCTGTTAAATGATTCTCTGCTCTTAATTTTGTGAAACTCTTTCTCCCAAAAAGTAAACAATGACAAAAAACAAGGTAAACTGAATATGCTTGATTTCAATGATAAAGTGAAAATTTTTCAATTTTTTTTAAAACAGCAGGAATGACAGAAGTGTTTACTAAAAAATAATCAAACATCTATAATACAGTATTGAGGTCTGTGAGGTTTTGTTTCCTTAAGAGTGGTTACCTTGATACCTTAGATACTAAGGATCTACCGTATTAAGGAAATAATGGACTTGTACCTTAATCAGATGGATCTAACAGTCAGATACAGATCCTTCCATCAACATCAGGAGAATATACATTTTTCTCTAGCACACATGGATCATCCCTCAGAACAGACCACATGTTAAGCCACAAAACAAGTCTTAAGCAATTTAGTAAGATTGAAAACATAACAAGTATTATTTCAGACCCCAATTGTATAAACTAGCAATCAATAACAGGAAGAATCTTAGAAAACTCACAAATATGTAGAAATTATACAACATGTTCCTGAGCAACCAATGGCTCATGCAAGAGATCAAAGAAGAAAAAATTTTAAATATCTGAAGACAAACCAAAATGAAAATACAACATAGCAAAACCTATGGGATGAAATAAACAGGTTTCAGAGGAAATTTTAACAATAAATGCATACATTAAAAGAAGATCCCAAATAATTAACAAGCTAGAAATGTCAAACAAAATAAATCCAAAATTAGCAGAAGAAAATAAAAAAAAATCACAAAAAATAAGTCAAACCAAATACAGAAAACCATAAAAGAACAAACAAAAATAAGAGTTGTTTTTAAAATAATAAAATTAACAAACACTTATCTAAGAAAAAAGATTAAAACAAATCAAACAATAAATTTAAGTGAAGAAATGTCAACAAGCACTTCAGAAATTAAAAAGATCTTAAAGAACTATTATGGGCAATTATATGCCAATAAATTGGATAACATAGAGGAAATGAGTAAATTCCCAGAAAAACACAACCTACAATGATTAAGCAAAAATGAAATAGAAAGCATGAATAGAAGAATAATAATGAGGTTGAAAATGTAATCTAATACCTCCCAGCAAAGGCAAGCTCTGCATCAGATGGTTCATACTGAATTCCAGTAAACATTCAAAGAATGAATTTTAAAAAGCTGGTATGGTGGTGTATATGTGTACTCTCAGCACTTGGTAAACTGAGGTTGGAAGATCTTGAGTTCGAGACTAGTTTGGGCTACACAGTAAGATCTTCTGTCAAACAAAACAAAACCTGGTGCCAGTGGCTCATGCCTATAATCCTAGCTACTCAAGAGACTCAGATATGAGGATGGTGGTTCAAAGCCAGATGAGGCAGGAAAGTCTGTGAGACACTGATTTCCAGTTAAGCAGCAAAAAGCCAGAAGTGGCACTGTGGTTCAAATGGTAGAGCAATAGTCTCGGCAAAAGCAGCTCAGCTTTGACAATAAAGAAAAAAGTTTAGCAAAATAGAAAGCAGCTCAGGGACAGTGCCCAGACTCTGAGTTCAAGCTCCAGGACCATCACAGAAAAGAGAAAAGTATGAATACTTCTGAAAAATTGAACTAGAAGGAATAATTCCAGACTCATTTTATCAAACCAGCATCATCTTAATACCTAAGCCAAAGATGTCACAAGAAAATAAAGCTATAGTACAATCTCTTTGGTGAATATCTATATAAAACTCTACAATTAAATAGTAGGAAACTAAGTCCAAAAACATAAAAGATTATACATCGTGACCTGTGGGATGTATCCCTGGCATGCAAGGCTGCTTCGAAATATGCAAACCAATCACTGTGATACGTCACATTAACAAAATGACAGATAATCACCATATGACCATCTTGATCCAGTAAAAGCATTCCACAAAGCTTAACATCCTTTCTTCAAAGAAGTTCTTAGCAGTTTAGGTATGGTTCCTAAACATGATTTTAAAATAAAATTATGAAAAGCTTGTGGGTAACATTCCAATTCATGAGGAAAAACTGTAAACTTTTCTAGGGAAATATGCAAGGCAATGTGCAAGACAGGCTGCCATTCTCACCACCTTGATTCCACATAGCCCTGGAAGTAGTATGGACTTTGTGGTGAAACAATGCTCATAGGATGTAGGCCAGGAAACAAAGAAAGAAGGGGGAAGCTCAGAAGTGGCTGTGAGACTTTATCCCTGTAGAGGGCAAACTGCAGCACATTGGCCTTTAAGGGACAATCAAGGGTTGGAGGTATGGCTCAAGTGGTAGAATATCTGCCTAGCAAGCACAAGATCATAATTTCAAATCCCTATACTACAAAAATTAAAACAACCAAACTATACCACACGTTGAAATAAATTTAACCAAGTAGGTAAAGGATCTCTATATTTAAAACTATAAAGTATTAGTGAAAAATGCTGAAGATAAGACAAATGAATTGGAAGAAATCTTGTGCTCATAGATTGGAAGAGTCAATATTGTTAAAATAGCCAGACTATTCTAAACAAAACCCAGATTCAATGAAAACCCTTCAAAATCCCAATGGCATTGTTCACAGAAGTAGCAAAAACGGTCATAACATTCATATGGAAACATGAAAGACCCAAATAACCAAAACATTTCTGAAAAATAAAACAGTTGGTATGGATAAAGACAGCATAAGGAACTTCAATAAAGGCTATTAATCAATAGGGAATGGGCTGGAAGGAAAAAGCAACAGAAAGGGTTGTTCTAAGAAAAACATAATATAGGCATGTCTAAAATGCCATAGCAAAATTCCTTGGTGTAACACACACACACTAAAAAGAAATGAGTGACAGGAAAGTAAAACAGGGTGGAAAACTAACAAAGAGGGTGAATGAGGATGAATATGGTCAAAGGAGTTTTTTTGCATGCCCGAAAATAGAGCAATGAGACATGTTAAAATTGCTTTGGAAAGAGAAAGAAGGAAAAGGATAGTTATAGATGGGGTGAGACTTACTGGAATATATTGGAAGAATGAATTTTATTCACTGGAAATGTAATAATGAAATCTCCCCTCCCCATAACAAATATGGATAATAAAAAAAGAAAAAAATCAATTCACAAAAAGGAATAAGGAGATTCAGTGAAACCAAAAGTAGGGGGAGATAGAGGAAACAAAGCTTGAGACACCATACTTTCTGGTTTGAAATTTATGTTACAAAGCTATGGTAACCAAAACACTATGATACTAACATAAAGGAACAGAACAGTTCAGAATTAAATCCATTACTTTTTGACAAGAATAACAAGAGAAGACAACTAGAAAAGAATATTCTCCTCAATAAATTATGCTGGGAAAAATGGATTTCCACATGAAGGATGAAAATGAATCTTTATTTTATACCATATGCAAAATAAATCAACTTTAGATAAATAAAGGACCTGTGTGTAACCAGAAACTATAGAATTCCTAGAAAAGAACAAAGAAAAATGTTCCTAGACCTAAGACAATGATCACACCAATAGCTCAGGATACTAATGTAAAAAAAAAAAGGTTTCTTCAAAACATCAAACTGGATGCTGGTGGCTCAGGCCTGTAATCCTAGCTACTCAGGAGGCTGAGATCTGAGGACAGCAGTTCGAAGCCAGCCCAGGCAGGAAAGTCTGTGAGATCCTTATCTCCAATAAATCAGTCAAAAAAAAGCTGGAAATAGTGCAGTGGCTCAAGTGGTAGAGCACTAGCCTTGAGCTCAAAGAGGCTCAAGGATAGACCCAGGCCTGAGTTCAAGCACCAGGACTGGCAAAAAAAAATCGACAGAATTAAATAGCATCCTACAGATTAGGAAAAATACTTGTAAGTCATATATCTGACAAGGAGTTAATATTCAGATTTTCTTCTAAACCCTCATATAGTTTAGGGCTGGGGGGTTGGCTCAAATGGTAATGCATCTGCCTAGCAATCACCAGATCCTGAGTTCAATTCTCAGTGCTGCCAAAAAAAATTCATACAGTTCAATAGTGGGGAAAATAACCTGGCTTGAGCTGGGTGTGGTAGCTCATGCCTATAATCCTAGCTGGCAGGGAAGCAAGGATGGAGGAGCGGGAGGGGATCCTGTATTGATTCAGTGCTAGGGTTACCCAGGCAAAAATAAAAATAAATAAACAAGACTTCATCTTAATCAATGGCTAAGCACGGTGGCAAGTGCATGCTAGCAACATGGGGAAATACAAGCAGGAGGATCACAGTGTAGGCTGGCCAGGACATGAGGGGAGACCATGCCTTGAAAGTAATCAATACCAACCAAAAGGGGCTAGAACCATGGCTCAAGTGGTAGACCTTAGCATGTACAAGGCTCTGAGTTCAAAGTGAAAAAATGTAGAAAATAAAAATGGACAAAAAATCCAAAGATATTTCTTTTTAAAAACATAAAAATCACTAAAAATCTGGAGAATTGCCCAATATCATTAATCGTCAATGAAATGCAAATCAAAACTACTATGAGATACCAAAATCGAACAGCAAGTCAAAATAGCCATCCACACCGATATACCTCTATAATCTCAGCACTTGGAAATCTAAAGCA
Organism: Perognathus longimembris pacificus; assembly: GCF_023159225.1. NCBI lineage: Eukaryota > Metazoa > Chordata > Mammalia > Rodentia > Heteromyidae > Perognathus > Perognathus longimembris. Next base: position 62,402,464 of record NC_063188.1, read on the forward strand.
GGAACCATGACTCTGAGGCCTGTCTGGAGTATTAAGAGAGTATGAGGCCAGCTTAGTCTATGTCTACCCAGACCTGGTCCCAAAACCAAATTAAAATATAAATGTTGGTGAGAGTATGGAGAAAAAAAGAATTCTCACACGATCTTAGTCGAATATAAATTGTTCTATCCATTATAGAAACAGTACCGAGATTTCTAAAGAAATTAAAATTCGAACAACTATATGACCCAAACAAAATGACATCACTACCCCCTTGTAAAGATATCCGCTCTACCATGTTTCGTTACAGCATTATTCACAACAGCCAAGGTATGGAAATAATGTAAAGTATCCAACAACAGAATGCCAAATTAAGAAACTAGTGTACAACATAATGTTGCTCAGCCCTAAAAAGAGAGAGAGAGAGAGAGAGAGAGAGAGAGAGAGAGAGGAGAGAGAGAGAGAGAGAGAAAGAGAGAGAGAGAGAAAGAGAAAGAGAGAAAGAGAGAGAGAGAGAGAGGAGAGAGAGAGAGGAGGAGAGGAGAGAGGAGGAGAGAGAGAGAGAGAAACCTGACCTGCCAGGTGCTGGTGGCTCACGCCTGTAATACAAGCTACCAAGCAGGCTGAGCTCTAAGGATCAAGGTTCAAACCCAGCCCAGTCAGGAAAGTCTGTGAGTCTCTTATCTCCAGTTAACCACCAGAAGTGGACCTGTGGCTCAAAGTGAAGGAGTACTGGCCTTGAGCAAAAGAGCTCACAAACCCAAGTACAAGCCCCACAAATGACCAAAAGAAAGAGACTTTATTTACTACAGCATTGATAAGCCTGGAGGACATGGTGCTAAACAAAATAAGTCAGACAGAAATAAAAATATTTCATCACACACATATGTATGTATATGTGAGTATGTACATATGTATGGAATCTTTTAAAAATCAAATATATACAGAAAGACCAAAACAATGGCTGGGGGAAGAGGAGATAGGGACATACAGGTTAGAGGATACAAAGTATCAGACATAAAGTATAAACAAGTCTAGCAAACTGGCATACAAGATGAGTACTATAGGAATAAAATTATACTATATTTAAGATTCATGTGGAATGAGTAGATTTTAGCTGCTCTTGCCACAGAAACTAAAATATGGGTTACTATGAGCAATTATGTCAATTGTCTCTACTATAGGACCTTCTCTACTAAGTATCCTACAACTTCACATTGTCTACCTTAAATATACACAATACATTTTTAAAGACAATTAGATCTGGGTGCTGGTAGCTCACACCTGTAATGCTAGCCAATTATAAGACCAAGATATGGAGGATGGAAGTTCAAAGCCAGTTGGAGGCCAGCCCAAGGAAGAAAATTTCAATAGATTCTATCTCCAAAATAACCAGCAAAAAGCAGTCCTGGAGGCATGGCTTGGGTAATGGATTGTCAGCCAAGCAAGTAAAATGTTCAGTATCACCAAAAGAAAAGAATTTTTTAAAGACTATTGATTAATGGCCTCATAATTCTAACTGCTTCCCAATCAACTATGAAGAACCTTAATGGCTGTCAAAAAAACCCTGTAACTGGGGGTGGGGAAAATCATCAAAGTATATTATATATACATATGAAAATGAAATAATAAAACCCATTATTTTATACAATTAATATACACTAATTAAAAAAACTGTAACTGCCTAAGACAAGATTCAACACCTGAGACTATTCAAAACAACAGAGAGGAGTGGTCAGATAAAGAAATGTAGAGTTCGTCCTAATGTATTAAAAATGTTTTTCAAATTTCAAGACAGCCCTTACTTTTCAAAGCATTTTTCAGTGGAAGAAATGCCTTTGACACATTTATTAAACCTATTACTTATACATGTTTTATGGTCAATGAAATGATCCTAAATGCATCAGCTTGCTGAAAAAAAAAGAAGATACGACAAAGCAAAATAGAGGCAGACACACCCATATCTATGATTGTAAATTTGGCTCTGTTTTAGAATGTCCTGAGGAAGTTTTAAAATCATATTCCTGTTCCCTCAGGCCTGCTCAATCAGAATCACTGGGATTCAGGCCCAGAAATCTGCATCCTTAAAGCTTCTCAGGTGACTCTGATGTGCTGCCAGGTTTGGAACCAAAGTTAGATCATTGAGATCATCCACTGCTTCAGAGCCCACAAGAATTTCTGTATTATAGAACAGCCAACAAATGTAATTTATTATTAACACTAGATTTCTTGTGGCTAGCAGGTTATTTTGTGATATTTACTACAAAATTAGGTTATATTTTAAAAGTGCACACTTCATAATGTATTAATGTCCCTTGCATAATAATTGCATAGGCTGTTTGTGTCCATTTTATAGGACGTAGCACAATTTTTAATTCTTCAAATGATTTGAGATGTATAGTTTTCCTAGTTTTGCTTTTTTTGCCACGTTGTTAAGTTTATGATTTATTCGATGCTGAGTATGGTCAAGAATTCAACTCCCAATATTGTTCCTATATTGTTCCTATGGGAAATTCTGATCCATTTTATGACCTAGTTTCCAGGAATACCACTGTAGTGACAATCAGAGCCTGTCTGTACAAGTGTAGCTCACTTTCACAAAAGGTGCATTCCTGAAAAGTGGTATAAACTGAATTTTATCAGTCAAATCATTTAAAATCTACTAAAGATCTGCTCCACCTAAAAGGAACCCTCTAGTAAAAGAAAAAAAAGAAGTACTTTCAGAAAATCAAAACTTGCCCTTTTTAATTTGCTCTGGAAACATCAATACAGGGGAGAATATTAAAATAGAACACAATACTATTTAAGTAGAAGCTAGCTTTGGCTACAATGCAAATGGTATTTTTCTTGATCAACAAAGTGCAGATCAGACACTTTGAAGTCAAAACAAAGTAATCACTGAATCTCCAGTCCAAAGAGGTTATCTTTTGTAGTGCTGCAGATGTGGCTAACAAGTCAGTTTCTTTGTCCTCAAAAAGACTTAAAAGGATCAGAGAAAATGCTCACACAATGTTCCTGTAAGTGAGTAAAAATGGCAGATGTGAGGATCTTCCTTTTTTTTTTTCAGAATAAGGAATGAAAGCACAGGTTCCTCAGTGCAGATTAAATGGTGAAGACTTCTGAGCTGCAGACAGGTAAACTAGATGCAGGAGCCAATTAAAGAACCAATAGTTATTTGCTCTAAAGATGAAAACTGCTGAAATTAACAATTTCAAAGGACTCAAAAAAAAAACCAGGCTAGGTAGCTTAAGTCTGCAATCCAAGTTCCAACAGCAAGAAAGGGGGAGATGGGAGGCTGAGGCAGGAGAATCAGTGAAGCATATATTTTAGAGATCTTTTTTAAAAATTGCCAAAGAGCATAAGAGATTAAATCAGAAAAAGTATGCAAAAGTTCATTGTAAACTGTTAAGTACTACGCAAATAAAGAAAGCAAAGTTCTCAGCAAAGAGATGGTGAGGGAAGTGTTTTTGGAAGTCTGATAAAATCTAGAAAAGGGATGGAGTGGGGAGGCTGCAGAAAGATCTAACTTGAGAGGGGTGAATAAGGATTTGATGTGAGACCATGTACTATGGTCACATGGTTTTCCTCAGTCTAGTTGAAACACATAGGTACAAGCACAAAGGAAGTGGTAACTTAAAAAGATCCTGATTTCGCCAAGGAGGGAGAAGGTGGACTCAGGATATATGCATATATGCTGGAAGTAGACACTAGGCATCATGCCTAAAACTTTTAATCCTCCTTTAGGGAAACAGAGATGGAGAGATTTGAGGATGAAGCTAGCCTGAGCAAAACAGTCATCAGACACACTCCCTTTCCTCACCTAATCTCAATCAATAACAAGCTGGGTGTGACAGCATGTGCCTGTCATCCCTGTTACTTGGGAAGCACAAATAGGAGAATTTCAGTCCAGGCTATTTTTACCTTTGAGACTTTATCCCTAAAATAATTTTTAAAAGGCCTAAGGTATGGCTCAGATGGTAGAGCATCACCTAGTAAACTCAAAGCCCTGACTTCAAAACACTAGTGCCACAAAAAAGAATAGTGAGATTAGAGAAAGAAAAGTATGAGACTGAGAGATTACCCAAAGATTATATTGATAGGACTTAGCTAAAAAGAGGCTTTAAAATGTCTCAAAAATGCCTCAACATAAGTTTGAGTCTCTGTGTTAGCTTTCCATTGATTTGAGGATAGCTGTGATAATCCAGGGAAAGAAGGAAAGCATAACTGTTTCCAAGATTTTCATCATGGCTGTTTAGTATTTCATCATAGGGAAGTAGGAGGCACAGAGGGAGCTACTCACCTATGGACACAAGTAAGCAAAGAGAGACAGGAAGGCCTTGATATCTAAATAGCCCCTTGAGGACACACACACCCCCAAATTTAATTTGCTCCCACTAAACCTACCTCTTTCCCCTATTCCAGCAGTGCCAAGCTGAGGACATTGGAGGACATGGCAAACCCTAACTATAGTAGTGAGATAGCATTTGAATACTTGCTGTGCCCAAAGTACTACACAAGTGAGCTTGAAGAGATCTGTTGTAAATCTAGATTTTTCCCAGTAATGCTGAGCTGCCTGAACTGCACAGACAAGGCTTACATCTGACAAGCAATAGGCTACAGAAATTAGGGAGGAGACATGAGTAACTTTTGTCTGAATTGGCAAATGAAGTTTGATGGTGGGCAAGATCAGCAGATAATGGAGTAGATTATGGCCTGAGTATTGAGGACATGGAGAGAAGGAATGGAATCTGAGATCAGAATGGTGACATGAAACATGGGTCAGAAGGGCAGGTATTTTGCTCTTTGTGCTGAGGCTTGTCTTTCTCCAACCCTATTACCTTTGCCTGCTGCATACTTTAAACTACAAAGTCCTACAGACAGGCATATATATGTATATGCACTATATATGTATATGTGTATACATATACATATATATTCTAATGATGTAAACAGACAACTGCAGTGAAATCAGACAGGGGTGCGTGTAAATACCTTCCAGATTTAATCCAAGAAATCATTAAATGGGGATATTCTCATGCTAATAAGGAAAAAAATGCAGTCCCAAAGAACAAACTAGAGATCTGAAGATGTGGCCTCTAGTCCAACCTGAGTAATTACAGCTTCACTGCAGTATCTGAAAAGAATGTAATGATTCTATGCAATCATAAAGTCTGCATGTAGTATGTAAACTTCCCAAGGGATGGTGCTTTCCTGTCTTGTCTACTAGTATACCTCCAGTACTAAGCCTGACACATTGCACATTTGTTATGTGGATGAATATAGGAAAGTACTTTTATCACTGAGAGTACTAGCCAAAACCAAGGATGACTTTCTGAATACTAATTCGTATGAAATAAGAGCTATTCCTATGATTATAGCAATGTAAAATTAGCTAACATTGTCAAAGTTAAAATGTGTGATACTTAAAAGCACTATGCCTATTTCTATCTTATGTTTGTGGACTGGCAGTAGTTCAACAGAACAGTTGGAAATTTTAAGCAGTTAATGCTTAAAATTATTCCCTGGTTCCACAGTGGCCAGAGGCAAAAGGTCAAAGATAGTAGTGAACTTTTTAAATTGTGGAACTACTCTTAGAAGTTAAGCTGGACGCCTGTAGGAAATGGCAAGATGAAGGACTTTGTAGTCACATATGAAACATACTGAACTGCATAGCTAAAGACATAGCAACTAAACTAGAAAGACAGCCAACCACATGGGAAAAGATCTTCACCAACAAAGCAACAGACAAATGTCTAATATCCATCATCTACAGAGAACTTAAGAAACTAACCCCTTCCAAACCCAGTAAGCCAATTATTAAATGGGCAAGGGAGCTAAAGAGAGACTTCACAAAAGAAGAAATAAAAATGGCAAAGAAACATATGAGGAGATGGTCAACATCCCTGTCAGTTAAGGAAATGCAAATAAAAACAACCCTGAGATACCACCTCACCCCAGTTAGAATAGCCTATACTCTGAACTCAGGCAACAACAAATGCTGGAGGGGATGCAGAGAAACAGAAACCCTTCTCCACTGTTGATGGGGGTGCAAACTAGTACAACCATTCCAGAGAACAGTATGGAGGTTCTTCAAAAAACTCAGCATAGACATACCCTATGACCCAGCCATACCACTCCTAGGCATCTATCCAGAACAACAGGATCCAGGAAACCACAAGGACACCTGCACATCAATGTTTATCAGTGCATAATTCACAATAGCCAAGATATGGAAACAACCCAGATGTCCCACTACAGATGAATGGATCCAAAAAATGTGGTACCTGTACACAATGGAATTCTACACAGTGATTAGAAATGATAAAATAATGGCATTCACATGGAAATGGACAGACCTTGAACAAATAAATGTTATGGGAGACAAGGCCAGAACACAGAGAACAAAGGCACATGGTCTCCCTGATATGTGTATGTTAGGGGAAAAAATTAAAAAGCAGACAACATGTCTGTAAAATAACAAACATCTTTTCAAATGGTATTTCTACATGTTTTGGTCAGTGACTTTACATCATGTCTCTAAAACCAAACAATCACTAAATAAACATAACACTGTCTAGGATGGTCCTAGCAGAGGATCACAATAGCTCAACAGCTATGTACATATGATCATATAAGATGAGGCTAAGCAAAATGAACTCCAATATATGTAAAGAGTATTTTATTGTTGTTGTTATTTTTAATGTACTATGTGAATTTCCTATGGCTTATCCCCTGTTGTTACTGTATATGATTTTGGTACACTGGGTGTTGTATATATGTTTATCTGAATTAGGGAAGGGAATGCAAACATCAGAATGGTGAGACAAAGAATAAAGGGCGAACCAATACAATAGCAATGCTCATAAGACAATATGTGGGAAAGGAACTGTACAACTAGCAGGCTGAGAGGGAGGGAAGGTGAGAGAAAAATGAGGGAGGGTGTAACAAGTATGACAAGAAATGTACTCACTACCATATTATGTAACTGTAACCCCTGTGTACATCACCTTGACAATAAAATTAAATTAAATAAAGAAACATGCTGAAAAATTTAGAAGCTCTTTGTCAGTAGTTTCACTAAAATATGTCCCTGCCAGATCTAATTATATCTGGACATTTCCTACTTTTCTCTTATCCTTAGTATTATCTTCTATAATGTCTTCTCTGACCTGTTAGTCTACCATACATATTCTTATTTTTAAAATATATAATCTTTTTTGTACCAATACTGGGGTTTTGACTTAGAGCCTGGGCACTGTCTCTTAGCTTTTTTATTTAATGCTAGCTCTCTAACACTTGAGCCACAGCTCCACTTCCCACTTTTTGCTGATTAATTGGAGATAAGAGTTTCATGGGACTTTCCTGCCCCAGCTGGCAGTTAATCATGATCCTCAGCTCTTATCTCCTGAGTAACTAGGATTACACATGCGAGCTACCAGCTCCTAGTTTAAGTATATAATCTTAATTACAATATGAGTTTTGTATTTATACTGTGTATATCAGAACCTTAAATTCTTTGTGTAATGAGTAAATGAAGGAACTTCATTAAGACACCAAAATATTGAGCCTGCAACAGTTAAACTCTCCTTCACCCTTATTCTGCATATTCAGTGCTCTGCCATTGTAATCACTTTCTCAGTTTCCTCACCTTTTTCTCCTTGTCAGCAAACCAATTTAGCAAATCCTCACCCCTGAATAAATTCAGCCTTTTTCTCTGCTCTGAATATTCACACAATCTTGCTGACAGGTTGCACTGAAATTCATGATCATAGACCACAAGCAGATACTAAATCCTGCCTGTTTGAAAACTTCTTTTTTGTATTAAATTTGCTCTGCAGGACAACCATTTCATATATGGTTTCTCTCCTCAAATCTGTCTCATTACTCTCCTTTGTCCTCTCCCCTGATGATCTTGCCCCATACTTCACTAAGAAAGGGTATACCTGTAGGAGGTCTGGGTCTCATGTCTGTAATTCTAGCTGCGCATGGGCTGAGACCAGGGAATTGAGGTTTGAAGCTAAACAGGGAAGAAAAATCTGCAAGAGTCTTATTTCAAATTTACCAGCACTGTCTGTGTGGCACAGTGGTACAGTGCCAGCTATGAGCACAGAAAGCCCAGTGAAGCCAGGTGCTGGTAATCTTAGCCACTCAGGAGGCTGAGATCTGAGGATAATGGTTCAAAGCCAGCCCAGGCAGGAACATCCGTGAGACTCTTTTCTCCAGTTAACCACCAGAAAACCAGAAGTGGCCCTGTGGCTCAAGGTGGTACAGTGCTAGTCTTGAGCAAAAAGTGCCCAGGGACAGCACCCAGGCACTCAGTTCAAGTCCTATGACCACCACCACCCACAACAACAAAACCCAGTGAAAGCATGGTCTTGAGTTCAAGTTTCAAGTCCTACTAAATTCTTGCATCTTATTTCCTCTTGTTACAGTGAGCAAAAGTAGTCCTCTTTCACTAAGGCCCATTGTTAAAGACTTTTTTGATGTATTATCTCTCTCTTATATCATCAATCTCTCCTCTATAAATTATCTGCAGGAACTTATAGACATGCTCTAGTATTCCCCATCTTAAACTGTTTTCATCTCACCAGTCCACTGAGACTGGTCTTATCTTGATAAATAGCTTACAAGGAGCAAATAATCAATAACACTGTTGGTTCCTCCTGTGTGTTGTCGTGGCACTGAGGATAAAACCCAGGGCTTTGTGCATGCTAATCAAGCACTCTGTCACTGAGGTCCACCTCAACTGCTTTTTCATTTTTGAGATAGTCTCATTATATACCTCAGGCTATACCACTCAGAACGAAATTTAACCAAATCTAAGGTCTTAATTTCTATATCCCCTTACTCTCAAAAACTATTCTTCCCAAAGTGTTTCCCATGACAGTAGATGAAATATTATATACCTGGTTACAAACCCAGTCTCTTCTCTCAGTTGTGTCTAAGAAAAACCTCAAATCTCTTTCTAGTTTTTTTCCTGCCTCACTAATACCACTATTATTAATACAATTGTCTTTGCCTGAAAAAAAAAAAAAGATACTTTCTGAACCCTACTACACAGTTGGTGGGAGTGTAAACTTGTTCAACCACTCTGGAAAGAAGTGTGGAGGTTCCTCATAAAGCTAAACACAGAGCTCCACTTAGACCCATTAACCCCGCTTTTGGGCATCTACCCAACAGATTACAAGCAAGATCACACTAAAGCTACCAGCACAACTATGTTTATCGCAACACAATTTAACATTGCTAAAATATGGACCCAACCCAGATGCCCCTCAGTAGATGAATGGATCAAGAAAATGTGGTACATACACACAATGGAATTCTACGCATCTATTAGAAGGAATGACTTGGCCCCATTCGTGAGGAAATGGAAAGACCTGGAAAAAAATCATACTAAGTGAAGTGAGCCAGACCCAAAGAAACATAGACTCTGTGGTTTCACTCATTGAAAACAATTAGTATTTGTCTAGGATAGTCCTAGCAGAGGAGCACAATAGCTCAATAGCAATGTATATATAATTACATAAGATGATCCTAAGTGAAATGAACTACAAGAGTTGCAAATAAGTGGCATTATTTCCACTGTACCCTATGAAATTACGCCTTTTTCTTTTGTTTTCTTCCCCATGCTTTTACCCCTGATGTCACTGTAACTGACTTTGGTACACTAGGCATTGTATGTACATTTATCAGAACTAGGGAAGGAGAACACAAAAATGGTGAGACAAGGGTAAAAGGCGAACCAATGCAACAGCAATACTTACAAGACAATATGCTCTAAACCAACTATACATCTCAGGGAAAGGAGAGAAATGAGGAGGGGGGATGTGGGAGAAAAATGAAGGAGGAGGTAACAAGTTTGATGAGAAATGTACTCACTGCCTTATGTATGTAACTGTAACCCCTCTGCACATTACTTTGACAATAAAATAGTAATAATAGATCCTTTCTATTAGTTTTTTTAAGTTTTGTTTTTGAACAGTATAGGGATTCTTAACTCAGAGCACTACACTTGCTAGGCTAATGCTCTTCTTCTGAGCCACACCTCCAACCCTTTTCATTAACTATAGCTATCTGCATATCTTAGCATTCGAAGATAGGATGACAGGTGTGTACCACCATGAACAGCTATGGATTGAGATGGGGTCTTGTCATCTTTTATGCTGGGCCTCACCTCATTTCCAACCACGATCCTCCCAATCTCAGCACAGCACATTGTTAGGATTACAGGTATGAGCCACCGATGCTGAACCTACTTTCTATACTTTATTCTCCCTTATCCATACATCAGCTAGTGTAGTTTTTAATCAGTACTTGCTCTAATTAATTCTTTACTTAAAATCCAGTGACTTTCCTGACCCCTTACCCCACCAACCTTCCCTTCACTCACCACACTAGCACCCTCTTGTACCTCAACAGGCCAAACTCTTCCCAATCTTAAGACTTGGAATTGATTAAAGAATCCACACTCTGCTACCAATTACGGACAGGAAAACAGATTTTCCTATATAACATTCTCCTGGCATAACACATTCACACATTTCCCCCTTACTCACTATTTTCCAGCCACAGTGCTCTTTTGATAGTTCCTCCAACACACCAAGGCCTTTCTTGCTTTGCGTGTGTGTGTGTGTGTGTGTGTGTGTGTGTGTGTGTGTGTGTACACTCAAGGCCTGGGTGGTGTCCCTGATCTTTTTTCACTCAAGGCTGGTGCTCTACCACTTAAGCCACAGCTATACTTCCAGCTTTTCGGTGGTTAATTGAAGATAAGAGTTGCACAGTCTTCTTTGCCAGGGCTCACTTCAAACCAAGATTATCAGATCTCAGCCTCCTGAGTAGTTAGGATTACAGGTGTGAGCCACTAACACCCAGTTGCAATCTTCTTTCATACATGCTTTTCCGCTATCCAGTATGGAGGCCCTCTCCTTCAGTGGACCACCTCCTCAGTCCATTCTCTGTCCATTCTCATTAAAGCTGGCCTTTCCCTAGCATACTCTCCCAGAATCTTTTGTAGGCCATATGTAAGTATATTATTTACTTATATGCTATTTGTCTACTGACAGACAATAACTTACATCAGGGTCTAAAACACTGCTTACTTTGCTGCAGTAATATACACAGCATCTAATACAAAATAGTCAGCAGAAAGTAGGAATTTGGTAAATGTCTCACAAAAGAATGAATAAACAAACATATTATTACTTTTGATCTCACTAGTCTGTGAAATAGGGAAGTTCTCATTATTCTACAGTGTGAGGTACAGAGATTAAATAACTTGCTCAAAATTATACAGTAAGTAGTAGAACTGCAGTCTTCTCATTCTAAAAACTGAGTGTTCTTGGGCTGGGAATATGGCCTAGTGGTAGAGTGCTTGCCCCCAAAACTGAATGTTCTTGTAGTACACTATCTCACCAAACAGGAGGTGTGCTCTTTCTTGTATGAACCCAAAGTCTAGAATAAACTCATTAAGTCACATAGCCCATAAATAACAGCAACAACAACACTAGCTGTTTGGTTTGAAGACTATCTCTGAGATAAGCATGACTTCTTTCCTCACCCTCAAGGAAAAGGCTGTATTTCACATGCTACAAGAGTAAAAAGGAAAGTGAGAGAAAATGAGGGAGAAGGTAACAATGTTCAACATGAAATGTACTCATTACCTTACTTATGTAACTGTAACCCTTCTGTATATCAATCACCCTTACAATAAAATAAAGTAAGAGTACAAAGGAAACAAGTCTATGTATTCCTTTTCCTTATTTCATGACTCTACTGGGAAGCTTGCTTAGAAACCAATAAAAGTAAAGACATAGTAACCGCACCTTATAAAGCTGTCAGTACGTTCCCAATATCTAGTCCCCAGAAAGTCGACATAACTGCACTGTTTACACTAATTAAGAGTTGCCATTCTCCAATTCCCCCTGACTATTGAACTAAATGAACCAGGTCTCTCATCTACTATGCCTTACATTTCTGAAGCCATTTCAGAACCAATCTACTATGCATTACCGAACATTCTATTTCATAGGAATTTAAAAGTATGGGTCACATTTTATGCTGCCATATGTAATTTGATGCATTTTACATACAGAACCAAGGATTATTTTCAGAGATCTTGTTATATAGCCCAGGAAGGTCTTGAACTTGTAATCCTCCTGTTTTAGCCTCTTGAGTACTGGGATTATAGGCATAAGCCACTATACTCAGCTAAGTGGTATTTTTAAGGACCCACTATGTACTGTTATAGGTACAAGTGACAGAGTGGTAAAGAAATAATCATCCTATACACAATGGAGTCCTGTGCTTCCATCTGATAGAATGGTATTGCCTCACTCGTAAGGAAACGGAAAGACTTGGAAAATTTGTATTAGTGAAGTAAGTCAGACCCAAAGAGAAGTAGTTGCATGATTTCCCACATTTGTAAAAACTAGAATGTGTCTATGATATTCTTAACAGGGGATCTCAACAACCTAATTGCTTTGTGCATAGGACCATGTATAATGAAGTGTATCAACATGAACTCCAAGATATGGAAATAGGAAGTTATTATTATGTCCTGAATGTAATAGATTTTTTCTTTTATTTTTTAGTTTCTCTTCATTTTCTGTACTTTGTGTCTTGTATGTAAGATTATTCGATGTGTAGAAGGGAAAGGGAATCACAGAAATAGCAGGATAAAGGATTAACCACTGCAACATTGAATCTCACTTGACACTGTGTGGAATATGAACCTTACAACTTGTGGGACAGGAAAATAGGGAGGGGTTCATAGGAGATAATGAGGGATGGGTTAACAATGATAAAAAGCAAATGTACTCATTACCTTACTTATATAACTGTAACCCCCTGCTTATCACATTTTCAATAAAAATAAATTTTTAAAGAAAATGATATACCAAGATAAAAAAAGAAATTACAATCCTTGCCCTCATGGGGGCCTACCTTCCATGGCTGGTTCATTGTTTTAGCTCTTCCTCAGTAACATTTTTACTACAGTTAAAAACAAAAGAAACATTTATTGAAGATTGAAAGAATCTTAAGTAATTCTGTACATGTCTACCTAATTTTCATCTTTCATAAAAATTGTTGTCGAAATCTTTCTACCTCCCACTGACATCTTGCAATTTCAGTTAAGAGAAGAAGTTTTAGAATCTGGTCTAGATTTGGATGCTGGCTATATCACTATGGGCTTTGTTACTGCTGGCAGTAACAGTTAACCACACAATTGCAGTTGCTTCTTCTAGAAGAGCTGTAACTAAAGTAATATTTGAACACCAAAATTTTATTAACTTCCTCCCCTACTTTAAAACTCTTCAAAACAAAGAGCATAGTTCTTCCCAAGGTTTTCAAAGACCAAGTATTTATTCTCCCTCTCCTCTCCTTTTCCCCCTCCTCCTCTCTCTCTCTTCTCCTCTCCCTCTCTTCTCCTCTCCTCACCTCTTCTCTCTCTTTTCCCTCCCTAGTCATTTATGTTTTAGTTATTTTTCAGGTTTTTTTTCCACTCAGGCTTTCCTGGACTGTATTCCTCCTGTTTATGTCTCTCTGTAGTTAGGATGTACATCTCCACACCTAGATTGTTTTAAAGACAGGGTCAGGGTCTAACTAACTTTTTATGAGACTGATCTCAGACTTCAGGCCTCTCAATATCTGCCTCCCGAGTAGCTGGGATTCTGTGAACTACCGTATCTGGCTTGTTTGTTGAGATAGGGTCAGCATTTTTTTCATACCAGTGATGGCCATGAACCATCATGATCTTCCTAATCTCTGTCTCCTAAGTAGCTGATATTATAGGCATGAGCCACTTTACCTAGCCTTATCTTTCTGCCTATTTCTCTGACCTCTTATCATACAATGTCCCCCCCCCTTGCCTCCTCTAATTCACTCTGAATTAAAGAAACTCACAACCTCTTAATTACTAGATTTAGCAAATAACAATACAGAATGGCCTGGTAAATTTGAATTTTACGTAAACAACATATAAGCTATAATTATGCTGCAAATATTACATGGCTTACAATAAGATTACTCAGTTTAACTAAAAATTCCAGTGTGTATTTTATTAGCAGCCTACCTAAATGTGCCATCTACCTCTAGAGCCTTTGCACATGCTGTTCCTTCTCCTTGAGTTGCTCTTTCTTTGCTTCCCTGCAAACAGGCTGATTACAAGTACTAAATGAAACACAACTTAGAAAGTGTAGATCATGGTACTTAACACAGGAAAACATTCCACAAATAGTATGATAATATCCCAAAGCTTCTACTCATAGTATCTCTTTTGTATTACACCAATTTTGGTCACATCAATGTTTTGTCACTTTGATAAGTCATTCTTAACTCTCTTGAGTTCTTTATAAGAGAGCTTGCCAATAGCAACATACATATGTAATATATACCATTTCAGCTTACTAAGTGTTTTTACATATGTGATTTCAATTTAGTTTCACAAAAAATACTGTAATGTAAGCATTAGTTGAAGTATTTTATTCACTTTACAAATCAAGGAAGAACCATTTTAAGTCACACAGCTGGTAAATAGTAAAAGCAGTAATCAAACCCAGGCTTTCCAGCTTCAAAAGCTAAAAATTTGTAGCTATACATCATTGCCTTTTCACCCATCATCTCTTTTTGCCACACCTACATCCCTGCTGCTACCCATACCAGCAACTGTCACAATTTCCAGTAGTAAGAAATGGGACAGTTAACGCTTCTTGTAAACTTAATGTGAGCCAGAAACTTCTGTAAGCACTCTGCATGTATTATTTGATTCTCAAAAACATCCTATGAGTTGGACAACCTGTTGTACTCACATGTTTTCCCATGTCCCCTAAGCCTGTTTCCTTAAGCAAATCATTCAAGGTCATAAGGCTAATGTCTAAACAAGGGTTCAAAACCATATTGTTTACCTCTCTAGTCTGAACTTTCATTCTGTCCCTGGCTAGGCAGAATTGCCTCCATTGGGGTCTTGGCATAACTCTTGCTCAGCCATTATATATTCACAAGCTATAGCTCACCCTTCTTCTAAGAAGCCCCCAAAATATACCTTTCCATGTCAACTGATAGTAAAAGTAACGAGTTTGTAAACCAGCCATATTTGCTGCCCTTATTACCTTGCAAACAACAACATAAATTTATAAAAATGACTAGTTTAGCATGAAAATAGAATAAAACAAACTGATCTAAAATTTAGTACCAGAATTACATGACTTCCATTGGGAATCTTTAACTATCCTCAATAGGTTTGTCCATTTTACTCATTCAGATGCTTTCCATTAGTATCATGTGAATGCATACACACACACACACACACACACACACACACACGCACACACACACGCACGCATGTTTTCCACCCCGCAACCCACCATGCATCTTGCCAAATGCAACAACCAACAAATAACCTAATGGCAATTGTACATTATAATTCCAACTGTAAATTATAAAAATGCATAGGCTTATAATTTAGGAAAATTTCCACATTTCTCAGAGAAACTACTTTCTAGCAGTGTTAGAACCTTCAATCTGCCAGTTAAAACAACAGATCATAACATTGTGATAATATAAAGGCTTACTAGTGAATATAGCAGAAAACAATAGAAAAGAAAACATTACAAGCCATGTGCAGGTGGCTCATGTCTGTAAGCCTAAAATAATTAGGAAGCTGAAATATGAAGATCATAGTTCAAAGTCAGCCTAGACAGGAAACTAGGTGGGACTCTAAATCTCCAGTTAACTACCAAGAAGGAAAAGACAGAAGCAGAGCTGTGGCTCAAGTGGTAGAACCACCAGCCTTGAGGACAGTGCTTGGGCCCTGATTTCAAGCCCCAGAAATGCCCCCTCCCCCAACCCAGAAAAAGAAGTAGAAGCAGGGCTCTGGTGACTCATGCCTGTAATCCGAGCTAGTCAGGAGGCTGAGATCTGAAGATCACACTTCGAATCCAGCCCCGGCAGGAAAGTCTATGAGTCTCTATCTCCAGTAAACTACTCAGAAAAAGCTGGTAGTGGTGCTGTGGCTCAATCGGTAGAGCACTAGCCTTGAACACAAAGAGACTCAGGGACAGTGCCTAGGCCTTGAGTTCAAGCTAAAAAAATGAAAGAAATAGAAATAGAAAACATTGTATGAATATAAACTTTTATACTAGGTATTCTCATTCTTACCAGAATTGGAATTTGACAAGAAAATGAAATAAAATGTTGCTTCAAAATACAGGCCTTAGCCATAATAAACCTTGTTTTACATTTCAGCTCTACTACTGTCAGCTGTTATTTAATCTCTTGATCTGCTTCCTGTGTGTAGAATGGGGCTAATATCCATTTTGCAGGATAATTGTGAAGAGTGAGCCCAAATATATAGCTTTAAATGTCATGGTTGACACTAGATACATAGTACATCTTCAGCACACCAATTCCCTCTCTTCTCCCAGCTAGGCCCATTGTTAGTGCATCCTGATGACCAAGACTAATCCTTTCAGACCTAAAACACAAATTTCCAACCAAATGGCTGAATTCCTTCCTTGGAACTCTGATGTTCTTTTGTAGCATCTCAGCAACAGTGTCCATCTGACCTTGTATCTGATGTGCCCGAAGAAAAGGAGCTGGTCTCAGAAATGTGTCATGAAGTAAAACAGTGGTTCTTGTGTGCTTCACTTGTTCAGAATCAATGGTAGATAACTCCATGTATACTTTCTGGTCCCTTGTATCTGAAGAAATACTCATTTAAAATAATATCATCTTAATAGTCATTTTATTTATTTATTGGCAATATGTTCACTGTCTTGCATGGTATTTCATTTAATTTTTGCAATAGCCTTCTGAAAGAGGTTATTACTCCTACAGTGAACATAAAATATTGTTGTTTATAATTAGCTATTGATTAGTCTTAACATTAGGAACATAGAAGTAAACACAAAAGACACTATTTTCTGCCCTCATGGAGCTCACTTTCCACATGGGGAGATTTCAAGGGAGAGGCTGAATAATCAGTGATTAATTCTCACCCAGTAATAACAAAGCCAGAATTTAAAAGCAGGTCTATGAATAAAATAGAAAGCTCAGAAATAAACCCATATGGTTTTCCACAAAAGTACCAAGAAAATTCAAAAAAAATTAAATGGGGATCAGTCTTTTCTACAAATGATATTAGGTAATCTGTGCACTCACATTTAAAAGAATAACTTAGACTCTTAGCAAAATTAACCTGACAGAGGGCTTGCCTAGTAGTAGTGAGGCCCTATGTTCAAACCCCAGCTCAATAGGTAGGTAGATACACAGACAGACAGAAAGACAGATAGATAGATAGATAGATAGATACAGATATATAGTCAGACTGATTCAAAGAACCAAAAGTAAGACATATAATTATAAAACTTTTAAAAGAAAACCTAGGAGAAAAACTTCATGACATTAGATTTTATAGTGTTTTCCTTATATGGCACAAAAAGCACAGACAACAAAAGAAAATTAGATAACATTCAATACACTAAAATGAAATTTTTTCATGTATAAAATAACACCAATAAAAATTAAAACCCGAATTGACTTCTGGGAAGATGGCGGAGGAGCAGCAGAGCCCTAGCTGAGCTCCCTCCGACATCGCAGTTTTCTCACCACATAGAAACTTTTACTCCTAGAAAGACAGCCAGAGTAAGTTCTAACAGTACAGGGATTCTGGCCAGGAAGGAAAACTCGACTTTGCTCGACTGAAAACACAGATTTGAGCTCCGGGCGGCATCCCGCTGCCGCACCAGTGTCGGCGCCAGTACAGCAACCTGCACTCCACGCGGCTAAAGCACACAGCATAGACCAGGGAGAAATCCTCCAGACGGTGGCTGAGCACGGACGGGCTGAAATCGCAGAGAAAGCGTGAGTGCCCCACGAAAGATATTCTCACTCACGCCCACAGAGCAGCTTCTGGAAGGCAGCCCTACCCCCACTGCCAGGGCAAAGCACCATCTTTGCCACTGGCATATAGGGTCAGACCAGACTGGAACTAAAGCGGGCCTGGGGAAAGCGAGGTCAAAGGAGCCATCTTTGAAAAGGGCAAGAGGGACCGACCAGTGAGAGCCAGCTCCACCCAGGAGAATTCCCCCTGCCCAGGCGGGAGGCAAGTCCTGGGCCTCAGCTTAGCCAGAGGGGCCCCGCCCTGCCCACCAGAATTTCTAAATTTAAAGCAATAGCGGCGAGCAGCTACCGGCGGTACGGAAACACCAGACGGGGGAACAAACTGTTCCTGAGACAGTTAAATGGTCCCATCACAGAGGAAGCCCAGTTCCCAGCCTGAAACAGAGCTGCATTCCATAGCCACCTCCGCCAAGGAGGCCGCCTCGCCCAGGAGGGAGGAGCCTCGCCCAGGCAAGCAACTCTCAGCGGGGTAAAACAGGCCAGAGGCGCCCCGCCCAGCTGAGTCCACAGCCTATTCAAAGCCAGGCGTCAAAGGCAGCGGCCCCACAGCAGACAGAGGAGCCACAGTTCCCGAGACTGTTCATGTCCTCATCTACAGAGGACGCCCAAGGCCTACCTGCAAGCCATGCGAACCACAGAGACCCAGGATTGCAGCAACAGGGAAGAAGGGTCAGAACAGATCCACCCCCTGCAAACTGAAATCAAGTCAAACCAGCCAATCAGGAAAATAGACTGCAGACCATCGCAAGGAAACCAGAGACTGTTTTTTTGTTGTTGTTGTTTTAATATTTTCACTTCTGAAATGTTGTTGGTTTTTTGTTTGTTTGTTTGTTTTCCATTTTTACCGGTTTGTTTTATCAAGTTTGTTTTTTTTTTGTTTGTTTAGGTTGTTCCTTTTCTGTTTTTTTTTTCCGTTTTCTTTTTTTTTCTTTTTAAAATAATTTTTCTCTGTTTTGTGCATCTGTCTTCCACTATTTTTACTTTATTTCTCTCTTTGCGTTCCCTTTCTTTAGAAATTACTTTCCTATGAATAAAACTTTCACTATTTTCTGCTAACTCTCCATTGTCTATCATTTTAACCTTGTTCTTTCTACTAATTCTACTCTTCTCCACATTTCCACGTCACTGAAACTAAACTAAAATCACCGCCCCCCCCCAACAATACATTTTACTCTATTCTCTTTACTACCTCCAACTTACCCTCCTGACTTACTGTCTGGGCCTCCAGGTTCCGCTGACTCCTGGTTATTGGATAGAGGATATCCCAGCTTAATCCGAGTGAATCAAAGGGGTTCATAGAGAAAGCCAGTCATAAAAGAACTTAATATATAAACAAGAATTGCTTATAGGGTTGTAACAGTAAATAAGTAAATATTGAACAGGGCCCAGGATCGGTTGTTATATTGAAATTGTATTCTTTAGGAACACCAAATCTAATTTTATAGAAAGGCATACAAGGTATCTGTATATAATTGTGAACTGGTAAGATTTACACACAGTGCTTGGTAAGGGCTGCTTTGGGTCTTAAATGGTGCTCACAGGTGCTGGTAGACTGACATCTCCAATCCAAATGGGCACAAGGAACACAAAAAAGATGGAAAAAATGAAGTCTTATCCCCCACACAAAACAAGCAGGAAGCAGAGCAGTCAATCAAAGACATAGAAGAGAACCCCCAAAATGCTCTACAAAGTCTACTGATACACATGATAAATGAAAAGTTTGAATCTCTTCAGTCAATTATTCTAGAATTTCATGGCATCCACAAATAGAAAGATAAATGAACTTCAAGAGTCAAATGAAAAGATAGCTAACCAGCTTAAAAATTTAAGAGACAAGACTCAAAACCAAAGTAATGAAGTTAATGAAGTAAAGAAGTCCATACATGACCTAAGAAATGACATGGAAATCATCAGGAAAGACCAGTCAGAAGCAAAAGAGATTCGAAATCAAGTAGCTAGCCTACAGTCCCGAATCAATGAAGCAGAGGATCGAATCTCAGGAGCTGAAGATTCCTTAGATTCTATGGAGAAAGATAAAAAAATCAATACAAATCTAGTCCAATCAACAAAACAGATCGCTACAGGAGATTCAAGACACGATCTGGAAACCCAATTTAAGGATAATAGGTTTTGAAGAAAACTTGGATAAAGAGGTTAATGGGATAGGCAATCTATTTAACAGAATATTAGCTGAGAACTTCCCAAATATCCAGAAGGAAAGGCCTATACAGATACAAGAAGAATTTAGAACCCCAAACTGACCAGACCAGAATAGGACATCCCACCGACACATTGTGATCAAAACAGGATCAGTAGAGTACAAGGAAAGAATCCTTAAAGCTGTTAGGGAGAAGAAAACAACACATATAAAGGAAAAGCAATCAGAATTACCCCAGACTTCTCAGCAGAGACCATGAAAGCAAGGAGAGCCTGGAATGAAGTATACCAAACACTACATAAAAATAACTACCAACCAAGAATTCTGTACCCAGCCAAACGTTCATTCATAGCCGAAGGTCAAATAAAAGTCTTCCACAGTAAGGAAAAACTGAAACAATATATCTCCACCAAACCAGCTTTACAGAAAATCCTCAAAGATGTACTATGCAGGGAACATAATCAAGATCCCAATACAGACAGAGAAATGAACCCTAAATAGTAAACATCAGATCAAGAAATGGGAAGACATAGCGTTAAACAAGATAGCGATAATGAAAGGAACAAACGATCATCTCTCAATACTAACTCTCAACATTAATGGACTTAATTCTCTAATCAAATGACACAGGCTCATAAGTTGGATCAAAAATCAAGATCCATCTTTCTGCTGCCTCCAAGAGACACATCTATCCAGCAAAAGTAAACATCTTCTAAAAGTGAAAGGCTGGAATCAAATCTATCAAGCAAATGGCCCCCATAAGCAGGCTGGAGTTGCAATCCTAGTATCAGACAAAATTGACTTCAAATTAAAAAAGGTAAGAAGAGACAAAGAAGGCTACTACATACTAGTAAAGGGATCTCTCCTACAAGAAGATATAACCACCCTAAATATCTACATACCAAATGCAGGAGCACCCAACTTCATCAAACAACCCTACTGACTCTAAAAACACTCATAGACCCAAACACATTGATAGTTGGGGACTTTAACACTCCACTATCACCTCTGGACAGATCAACACGCCAAAAACTGAACAAAGAAACCACAGATCATAATAATTGCATAGACCAACTAGACTTAACCACATCTACAGAATATTCCACCCAGCAACAACAGAATACACATTCTTCTCCGCAGCACATGGAACATTCTACAAAATAGATCACATCTTAGGGCACAAAGAAAATCTGTACAAATTCAGAAGTATCAAAACCATTCCCTGCATTCTCTCAGAACACAATGGAATAAAATTAGAGCTCAACTCAAACAGCCACCACAGAAAATCCTACAATTCATGGAGACTAAACAACACACTGCTGAACCATCAGTGGGTCATTGAAGAAATTAAAACAGAAACTCAAATGTTTATGGAATTCAACCAAGTTGAGGACACAAAGTACCAGCTCCTTTGGGACACGGCAAAGGCAGTCCTCAGAGGAAAATTTATATCTCTGAGTACATACATCAACAAACTGGAGAACCAGCAACTCAATAATTTAAGGAAGCACCTTAATTTCCTTTAGATGAGAACAACAAGCCAACCCCCAAGTCAATAGATGGAAGCAAATAATTAAAATCAAATCAGAATTAAATCAATTAGAGACGAAAAAAACCATCGAAAGAATCAACAAAACAAAGAGTTGGTTCTTTGAAAAATTCAACAAGATAGACAGACCCCTGGCAAATCTTACCAAAAAATGAAGGCAGCACACTCAAATAAACAAGATAAGAGATGAAACAGGGAACATCACCACAGAAATAACCGAAATTCAGGAAATAATAAGGGACTATTTTGCAAACCTTTATGCCAACAAATTCGAGAACTTGGAAGAAATGGATGATTTCCTAGAAAAAATTCAATCCACAAACTTAAACATGAAGATTGAAACCTTCTAAACAGACCCATATCCAATATTGAGATAGAAACAGCAATGAATGATCTCCCATCCAAGAAAAGCCCAGGTCCAGACTGATTCACTGCAGAATTCTACAAGGCCTTCAAAACAGAACTCGCTCCAATATTTCTCAAACTCTTCAATGAAATTGAAAGAGAACGTTCACTACCAGACTCATTCTATGAAGTCAGTATAACCCTCATCCCAAAACCAGGCAGGGACTCATCACGGAAAGAGGACTACAGCCCGATCTCTCTGATGAACCTAGACGCAAAAATTCTCAACAAAATTCTGGCCAATCGACTTCAACAGGTCATCAAAAAAATCATACACCACGATCAAACTGCATTCATCCCAGGGATGCAAAGTTGGTTTAATATACGCAAGTCAATTAACGTAATCCACCACATCAACCAGAGCAAGGTAAAGAACCACATGGTTTTATCGCTGGATGCGGAAAAAGCGTTCGATAAAATCCAGCACCCATTTATGCTAAAAATCGTGGAAAAACTTGGATTCAACATTCCTGAATATAATCAAGGCAGTTTATGACAAACCAATAGCAAGCATTACTCTAAATGTTGAAAAACTAAAGCCATTCCCTTTAAAATCAGGAACAAGGCAGGGATGTCTACTCTCTCCCCTGCTCTTCAACATAGTACTAGAATTCCTATCCAGAGCAATTAGCCAAGAAGAAAATAGAAAGGGGATCCTAAGAAAAGATGAAGTTAAACTTTCTCTCTTCGCAGATGATATGATCCTATACTCAAAGAATCCCATAGACTCTACCCCCAAGCTACTAGAGCTGATCCAAAACTTTGGCAAAGTTGCAGGATATAAAATAAACCTTCAAAAAACAACGGCCTTTCTCTATGCTAATGACCTGAAGACCGAGACTTAAATCAGGAAAGCAACTCCTTTTGCAATAGCCCCCCAAAACATAAAATACCTAGGAATAACCTTAACCAAAGAAGTGAAAGACCTCTTTGATGAGAACCTTAAAAGCTTAAAAAACGAAATTAAGTCAGAACTAAGAAAATGGAAAAACCTCCCATGCTCCTGGATTGGGAGGATTAATATAATCCAAATGGCAATATTGCCAAAGGCTATCTACAAATTCAATGCGATACCCATTAATATCCCAACACCATTTTTTAATGAAATAGAGGAAGCAATCCAGAAATTCATATGGAACAATAAAAGACCTAGAATAGCAAAAACAATCCTAAGCAGAAAGAACAGTGCTGGAGGAATTACAATACCCAACTTCAAGTTGTATTATAAAGCTATAGTAATAAAAACAGCTTGGTATTGGCACCGTAACAGGCCTGAAGACCAATGGAACAGAATTGAAGACCCAGAAATGAACCCACAGAACTATGCCTACTTAATCTTTGATAAAGGAACTAAAACAATATTTTGGAAGAAAGATAGCCTCTTTAACAAATGGTGCTGGCAAAACTGGCTCAATACATGCAACAAACTAAAACTAGATCCTTATATATCACCCTGCACCAAAATCAATTCCAAATGGATTAAAGACCTCGAAATCAAAACAGACACCCTGAAAACACTAAAAGAAGGAGTAGGAGAAACACTTGGGCTCCTTGGCGCAGTACGGAACTTCCTTAACAAAGACCCAGAAAGGCTACAAATCAAAGAAAGGTTGGACAAATGGGACTGCATCAAAATGCAGAGCTTCTGCACGGCAAAGGACATAGCTCGCATGATAAACAGAAACCCCACAGACTGGGAGAAGATCTTTACTGGTCATTCAACAGACAAAGGCCTCATATCTAAAATATATGCAGAACTAAAAAAATTACCTTCTTCCAAAACAAAACCATAAAGAACCAATAGCCCCCTCATCAAGTGGGCTAAAGACTTAAAAAGAGACTTCTCTGATGAGGAAATGAGAATGGCCAAGAGACATATGAAAAAGTGCTCTACATCACTGGCCATAAAAGAAATGCAAATCAAAACAACATTAAGATTCCATCTCACCCCAGTAAGAATGTCATATATCAAGAAAACTAACAATAACAATTGTTGCAGGGGATGTGGCCAAAAGGGAACCCTACTTCATTGTTGGTGGGAATGTAAACTGGTTCAGCCACTCTGGCAAGCAGTATGGAGATTCCTCAGAAGGCTAAATATAGAACTCCCCTATGACCCAGCAGCCCCACTGTTGGGTATCTATCCAAAGAACACAAACAAAATCACAGTAATGCCATCAGCACAACAATGTTCATCGCAGCACAATTTGTCATAGCTAGAATCTGGAACCAACCCAGATGCCCCTCAGTAGACGAATGGATCAGGAAAATGTGGTACATATACACAATGGAATTTTATGCCTCTATCAGAAATAATGACATTGTCCCATTTGTAAGGAAATGAAAGGACTTGGACAAAATTATACTAAGTGAAGTGAGCCAGA
This sequence comes from Perognathus longimembris pacificus, assembly GCF_023159225.1. Taxonomy (NCBI): domain Eukaryota; kingdom Metazoa; phylum Chordata; class Mammalia; order Rodentia; family Heteromyidae; genus Perognathus; species Perognathus longimembris. Next base: position 62,426,840 of record NC_063188.1, read on the forward strand.
CCCAAAGAAACATGGACTCTATGGTGTCCCTTATTGGGAATAATTAGTACAGGTTTAGGCAAGTCATAGCAGAGCATCACAAGGCCCAATAGCTATACCCTTATGAAAGCATAAGATGATGCTAAGTGAAATGAACGCCATGTTATGGAAACAACTGTTTTATCACAGTTGTAACTACTTTCAACGTCCCATGTGTATCTGTAGCTTCTATTATTGATGATGTTCTTGTATCAACTTCCTGTGATTATACCTACACTATCTCTGTAATCTTATCTGAGTATATTGGAAACCGTGTATACTCGTATTGGAACTAGGAAATTGAAAGGGAATACCAAAATCGAGAGGCACAGGGTAAAAAAAGGCAAACAACTACAAAAGCAATACTTGCAAAACTGTTTGGTGTAAGTGAACTGAACACCTCAGGGGGGGAAAGGGAAAAGTGAATGCGGAGGTAGGAGGGGGGGTATGAGGGACAATTTAACAAACAGTACAAGACATGTATCCAATGCCTAACGTATGAAACTGTAACCTCTCTGTACATCAGTTTGATAATAAAAATTTGAAAAAAAAATTAAAACCCCAGACTTGGGATGAGAGAAACTATTTTCAAATGACCTATTTGGTAGCTGATTAATATCTGAAATACTTACAGAACTGTTTATACAATTCATAATAAAAACAACATAGACAAGGGATTTGAATGGATCTTTCTCCTAAGGTACACAAATACCCAATAAGCAATTGAAAAGATGCACCATGTCCTAGACTATGGGGTAATGTAGATCAAAACTACAATGTGCCCAGTGCTGGTGGCTCAGCTTGTAATCTTAGCTACACAGTAGGCTGAAATATGAATACTGTGGTTCAAAGCCAGCCCAGGGAGATACATCGGAGAGAATCTTTTCTCCAGTTAGCTAGAAGAAACCAAGAATTGGAATTGTGTTCATGTTGGGCTCTGGCTATACCTTTAAGGGGCAGTCCCGAGAGGCCTGCCTCTTCTCCCGCCCTGGGGCTGCTTGGCTGTTACCCACTCCTACCCCCTTCCGGGTCCAGAACGGGAAGAGGTAGCAAACCAGCCCTGCCTTCCGCCTTGGCCACATGTGTGTGAAAATGGCACCGGGCCATGCCCAAGGGGCGGTCCGATGGGATGTGATGACCGCCCATAGAGGAAATTCTGTGACATCACTATGATGGGCAGCTTATCAGCCTATCGCTAGTATGCAGTTAGTCCCTTCCCTTCCTGCTGCCATTACTGTTATATAAACCCCTCCCCTGAGTAAAACTGGTAGAAGTTCCAGAAGCTTACCCTGAAACGCCCACGTGACTCCCGTGTCGTTCTTGAAGTGTGCGAGGGGAGGAGGGGCATCTCATGGCTACACACAGCCAAGGTTTGCACATTGGGCTGCACTCCAGCTTTCCGCCCGGTAGGATGGGGCGGGATACACGCGAGGGTGAAAGGGGTCCCAACATGTTCGTGTGGTGGAATGCCAGACTTAAGTGAAAAATCCAACCAAGAGTGCAAGGCCCTGAGTTCAAACCTCAGCACTGTCTCTGTATACACACACAGAAAAATCCACTACAATGTTTGCTACTTAACACTCAATAGGGTACATATAATCAAAAACACAGATAATAATCATTGTTGGTAAGGATTTGGTGAAACCAGAAGCCTCATACACTACTGGGAAGAATGCAAAAATGGCTCAACAACTATGGAAAACACTTTGTCAGGTTTTCAGTAAACTAAACAAAATTATCATATGTAAACAAAAATTTCCACTCCAAGGTATATACACAGATGAACTGAAGACTGGTTTTCCAACAAAACCTGTACCCTATGTTCATAGCAGCATGATTTACAGTAGCCAAAAAGCAGAACTAACTCAAGTTCCCATCAATGGATAAATGAATAAATGATCCAAATGTGGTCTTTGTATGCACTGGAACATCATTCAGCCAAAAAAAGCATAAAATTCTGATATGTGCTACAACATGGGTAAAAGTTAAAAAACACTAGGCTAAAATAAATAATCTAGTCCAAAAAGGACAAATACTATATGGTACTACTTTCATGGGGTATGTACCATAGTCACAGTCATAGAGACACTAAGTAGATTAATGGTTGGTAGGGGCTGGGGGAAAGGAGAATGGGTTATATAAAAATAGGTTATAATGAAAATGTTTCAATTTGAAAGGATGAAAATATTCTAGAGATGAATAATAATGATTGCCTAACACTGTGAATGAACTGCACTATATACCTAAAATGGTTAAAATAGTAAGTTTCACAAGCCAGTATGCTGAGTGCTGGTAGCTCACTCCTATAGTCCTAGCCTACTCAGAAGGCTGAGATCTGAGAATCACAGTTCGAAGCCAGCCCAGGCAGAAAAGTACGTAAGAGACTTATCTCCAACCAACCACCAAAAAGCTGGAAGTACAGCTGTGGCTCATGTGGTAAAGCACTAGCCTTGAGTAAAAAAGATCAGGGACAGCGCCCAGGGACTAAGTTCAAGCCCCAAGACTGGCGCGTGTGCATAGACTCATGAATGAACACACACACACACACACACACACACAAACAGAACCTGGTACTGCAAATGGAAAAATAGCTAACTCAATTTAAAATGATTATCAAGAAGTAGTTTTTAAAAATCACTCCATTGTACTATAACTCTTCTCTTGAAGTCATTTAAAATCTGTTACATGAGTTTTTTCGATCTAGCAAACATTTGGATTCTAAGTGCAAAGTAATTATGAACGTCTCTTGCTTGTATGTCATAGATTTGTCACTTAGACATGCCAGCCATTTCTAATACAAAAGCATTGTTTCTTTTCTCCTTTTTCATTTAATTCATTGGCAAAATGTCAATTTGTGGTAGGGACAATCATGACATGTAATAAGTTAAGAAAATGTAAAAATTGAGTTTTCAGGCAATTTTTTAGTTTGTATAGATTATTGGAAGGACAGGAAGAGCTGAAAGTCTTAAGAGAATGAATAAATATTTTTAAAACTGAACATTGTTTCATAGCTGTAATCCTCATGTAATAGGCAAATGTGCTGAGCAAGAGTGGCTCACACCTATAACCCTAGCTGTTCAGGAGGCTGAGATCTATGGATCTCTGTTCAAATCTTGACCGGGCAGTAAAAAGTCCATGATAGTCTTATCTACAATTAACCAACAAAAAGATGAATTAGAAGTGTTGCCAAGTGCCAACCTTGAGTGAAGAAACCATGTGAGAGTGTGGGGATCTGAGTTCAAATCCCAGCCCCAGCCCTGGCGCGCGCGCACACACACACACACACACACACACACACACACACACACACACACACACACAAAAACCTAGCCAAATGTTATCTCATAGTGGAAATGTGATGGAAATTGAGGCCCAGGAGAAAGATAATTTATTGCCTCCACTGCTAGCCACTGCCACTAAATAAGAATTTCCTTCAAGACTGACCAAGTATTTCCATCTTTGCTTCTGCACAGTTTTCAGTACAGAACAATGCTTAAAACACTATTGCCCCAATGATGACTCTAAGTACCAGGACTAGCTAACATTTAGTGAGCACTAACTGTCTGCAAAATGCTATGTTATAATATTGATATGCATTTTCTTCTTAATTCTCATTGCAAACTTTTAGAGGTAAAGAAACTGAGAAGTCTAGTAGGAAACATCTAATAAATGGTAAACTTGAGACTATGAGGTCCATGTATCTGCCATGTAGGCTTTTGCTCCACAATCCTCTGCTAAGAATTCAAGAATTTTTAAGGTAGTATGTTCCAACCTCAGTCTGCAGATTTTATATGCATAGGTCAGTTTCAGAACCCAGGCTTATTAATTAAGCACCCTGAGGCAGTGGAACTCCTGTATCTGATATGGATCTTTCCCAAGGCAGCTGGTTCTTTCCCTTAGTACAGATGCCAGGAGCAACTCAGAGGCCTTCTTGGTTATTTCCTTATTTCAACACCAGATAAATATTAGCCTTACTCCTCTCTAAACAATAAAACTTCCTATTTGTTAATGGGAGAACACAAAGCTGTATTGAAGATTTGTACTTTTAGCCATTTCCTAACATATCTTTCTTAACACTGATTCATATCTATAGGCTATTTGGCATACATAATATTTGTACTTTCATAAATGTTATTTTTCATTTTTATTACATAATACTTGCACATATTAATGAGGTACAACATGATGTTTTGATTCCATGTGCATATTGGATAATGATCAACAGAGTAATTAGGATATCTACCACCTTAAACTTTCATCTTTTCTTTATAACCTGGCTTCTCATTCACACTGAGAATTCTGCTCGATGAATTTATTAGGAACTTTAAAGTTGTCATGCTTTAGAATACACCTGGTTGAAAGCCAGGAAAAGACAGTTTTCTGAAATTCTTTCCAGTTTAACTATTGTGTGATTTCCTAGGGAAATGCTAAAAAGACACCTGATAATTGGAAAGTGTGTTTTTCCTACCCTTGTCCCACTCATGACAATAACACAACTCGAAAGACCCAAAAGCATGAGGGAGAAAGTGAGACGCTGTCTGACAGAACATAACCGTTCACCTGTCTCACCAAGTCCCACGCTAATAACAGATACATTCAATAATTGGATAGATAAAATAAGCAAAACTAGAGATACAAGAAATAACAGTTTTATTTTATGTTACTCTGCCTAAGGATTAATAATAAAGAATCATACTCTCATGTCTTCCTTCTAAAAGGTTTTAGTGTCAAAAACAAACTGATAGTTTGTGCCTGCAATCCTAGCTACTCATGAGGCTAAGATCTGAAGATCATGATCTAAAGCCATCCCAGGCAGGAAAATCTGTGAGACTCATCTCCAATTAAACACCAAAAACAATCCAGAAATAGAGCTGTGGTTCAGGTGGTAGGACGCGAACCTTGAGCTCAGGGATAGTGTCCAGGCCCTGAGTTCAAGTTCCAGGACTAGCACACACACATTAAAAAACTATAAGCAAGTTTGGGAGTCTACTGTATACATGACATTTCTCTATACACTGGAAATGTAAAGTCAACTAAGACAGTGACTAGTTAAAAAGGAGAGGGCAGAGAGTTAACTAACATTTATACAGTGTGTTCAAATTACATTCACTGACATTAGTGAGCAAAGATTTCTGTAGGAACACCAAAAGCATCAATTCCAGATGTGGCCAAGAGTAACCAAAGGAAAACTATTTTAAGGTAAATGACACTTGAAGTCAGTTTTAGGGGAAAAAAAGTTAAACAAAACTGATGACATTTGAGGCAGTGGATGCAAATGAGAGGAGCAGTTGAGAACAGATGATACCAGACAGCCCAGGGCAAAAAAAAATAAATAAAAAAGATCCTATCTCAAAAGTGAGCAGAACATGATGATGCTCAACTGTAACAAGCTATACATGACTGGAGATAGGAAGATCGTGATCCAAGGCTAGCCTGGCCAAAAAATGCAAAACGATATCTGAAAAATAGGTGAGCAAAAGAGAGGGGGATGTGGGTCAAGTGGTGAACTACTTGCTTAGTAAGCAAGAGGCCCCAAGTTCAGCTTCTAGTATTAGGAGAAAGAGAGATATAGAGAAAGAGAGAGACAGGGAGACAGAGAGAGAGAGAAAGAGAAAGAGAGAAGATGGGAACAGGTATTAGAGAAACAAGAGGTATAACACATAGGATTTGATATTAGAATGTGAGTGGGGAAGGAGTGAGAGGGGAAAATCTAGAACTCACATTTCTGGCTTAAGGGAAACAACCTGAAGAAGTGATATTCAAATGAACTAGAGAGGAAGAGAAGGTTAGGGGTGGGAAGGAGATAAATGCAGCAAATTGATTTTAAGCTGCCTAGGAGACATCCAAGACATTTCCAATAGAAGTTATTCTATAGCTCTGTGGGCATGGTGTACAAAAAAAGAAATCTTGTCTTTAAAGTCATTCTCATATACAGGAGCATTAACCACATAAGTTTAAAATAGGTCATGCTGGGAGAATGGATCAAATAACATGAGAGAAGCCCAGGGTGTAGTTCTAGGAAATATCAAATTTTAAGGTAATAGCAGAAAAGAATTTGCTAAAACAACCTCAGAATAAACATCTAGAAAAGAGGGAAAGAAAAGAAACAATGTCTACTGACACAGAAACCAAAAGAAGAGAGTGTTTAAAGAATGGAGAACTACAATGCAACAGAGAATGAGAGGAAATATTTGTAAATCATCTATCAGTTTAGTATGCAGAACACATCCAAAACTCTTACAACTCAACAATAAACAGACATATAGCACAATCTAGAAATGGGCAGAGGATATGCATACACATTTTTCCAGAAAAGATATACAGATTGGCAATTACAAAAGAAAAAGACGCCCCAAATCATTAGTCTTTAGAGAAATTCAAATGAAAACAACAATTACAAAACATTTAGTATCCAAAAGGATAGCTATAATCAAAAAGACAAAAAGGACAAGTGTTGGAAAGATGTGGAGAAATTGCGACCCTTGTATGCCACTGACGAAAATGTCAAATAGTCCAGCAACTGTGGAAAAGGGTTTAATAGCTAATCAATAAGTTAAACATAAAGTTACTATATGATCCAGAGTTCCTCACCTAGGTATATGTCCTCTAAATATTGAAGGCAGTGTATATAGGGCTCAAGAAATAGCATAGACGTAGGGCAACTGCCTAGCAGTTTCTGCCAGCAGAAAGCCCTCAATTGAATATGCAGCAATACACACACACATGCACACATACACACACATACACATACACGCATGCATGCACACACACATACACACACCCTCATACACTACAGAAAAGGAGAATTCAAACAAAAACAATTATACACCCATGGTCATAGCAACATTATGCACAGTAACCCAGAGGAAATAATCCATATGTCCATCATTCGATGAATAGATGAATAAATAAACAAAATGTGATATATACATACAATGTCATATTATTCAGTCATAAAAGGAAGAAGATTCTGATACATGCCACAACATGAATGAACCTTGAAAATAGTGTGCTAAGTGAAAATAGCCAGACACATAGGCCACACAGTATATGATTCCATTTTATAGAATATCCATAAAAGTTGAATCCATAAAAGCAGTAGATTTGTGATTAAAAGTAAACTAGCAGATGAGAAGTTTAGGTTAGCAAGAATTGGAGGTGACTACTAATAGGTACTAGGTTTCTTTTGGGTCTAATGAATGTGTTCCTGAGTTAGACATTGGTGATACTTGCATAACTCTATCACTACACAAAAAAGTAATAATCTATAATTCTTTTGAAAGGTGAAATATATATATGTAGATTACATCTCAATTATAACATATTAAATATCATTTAAACCTCATATACAATAAATATTCACTGAGCAACATTAATCATTGTAATAACTTTATCATCTAAAAATGCATTACGGCAAATGATTTTCTCTGCTTATTATCAAATTTTTTAATGAAACATAAAATCAAAGACTGATGGGCTGGGAATATGGCTTGGTGGTATAGGGCTTGCCTCGCATACATGAAGCCCTGGGTTCCATTCCTCAGCACCACATATATAGAAAAAAGCCAGAAATGGTGCTGTGGCTCAACTAGCCTTGAGCAAAAAGAAGCCAGGGACAATGCTCAGGCCCTGAGTTCAAGCCACAGGACTGGCAAAAACCAAACAAATAAAATGCCTTGTGGTCATTGGTGACCTTAGCAAGTACAGACTCAGTACTTAGTACTCAGGAAGATACACAAATCAAACTACAAAATGATGAACAAACTGGGTGCCGGTTGCTCATGTCTGTAATCCTAGCTACTTGGGATGCTAAGATCTGAGGATCTTGGTTCAAACCCAGACTGGGCAGGAAAGTCTATGACACTCTTATCTCCAATAAAGAACCAGAAAACCGGAAGTGGAGCTGTGGATCAAAACCAGAGCACTATATGTGAGCAGAAAGAGCTCTGGAACAGTGCCCACACCCTGAGTTCAAGCCCCACAACCTAGCAAAGAATCACAATAGCTCAATAGATATGTACATATAACCATACAAAATGATGCTAATAGAAATGAACTCCAAGATATGGAAACAAGAGTGTTGGGGATTTGTTTATTATTTCATTAGTGTACTTTGTGAAATTAACTCTTTTTTTCTTTCACTTTTTTCCTTGGGTTTATCCCCTGTTGTCACTGTATATCTGTTTATCTGATTTGGGAAAGGGAAAGGGAAATCACAAAATGGTGAGACAAAGGGCAAAAAGCAACTGTGATACTCACAAGATACTATGTTGGAAATGAACTTTACAACTTGGGGGGGAGGGGACTGGAGGGGCAGAGAAAGTGAGAGAAAAGGAGGGAGGGGGTAGCCATGTTCCACAAGAAATCTACTCATTACCTTATTTATGTAATTGTAACCTCTCTGTATATCAGCCTTACAATAAAACAAACAAAAGAAAGAGCAATCAATGAATGATTAAAATGTAAAGACAGGGACTGGGAATATGGCCTAGTGGCAAGAGTGTTTGCCTCATATACATGAAGCCCTGGGTTCGATTCCCCAGCACCACATATATAGAAAATGGCCAGAAGTGGCGCTGTGGCTCAAGAGGTAAGAGTTCTAGCCTTGAGCAAAAAGAAGCCAGGGACAGTGCTCAGGCTGAGTCCAAGGCCCAGGACAGGCAAAAATAATAATAATAAATAAATAAATAAATAAATAAATAAATAAATAAATAAATAAAATGTAAAGACAGCAAGTTTATTCCATTACCTCCCAAAACTTTACTATGAAGAGAAATGGGAACTAGGATAACTTTTAAAAGATGTTAGGTCAAAGAAAGTTACCCCCCCCCAAACACACACTGTATGAAAGGGGAAAAAGTCAGAGAAATGTCAGAAATACAAAAGAAATTGGGCATGGCAGCACACCCCAGTACTTGGGGTCAAGTCAGGAAGATCAAGGCCAGCCTGAGCTTCATCAATGTAAGAGGCAGGTAAAATGTCTAATAAGAAGGACATTGAAAGCATGTGAGGGAAAAGGATCCAACAATAAAATGAAACAAAGTACATACTTCTCAAAGCATCAGATTGAGCTAATCAGGTGCAGAGAGAAGGGGGGAGGAAGGGAAAGGGAGAGAGAAGAAGAAGGATGAAGACAGAAAGAAGAGGGAGGGAAGAGGGAAGATGAGGAATAGGAGGAAGAGGGAGATGAAGGAGAAAGGTAGAGAGACATGTTGCTAGGTAGCAACTAAGCAAGTCAAAACCCAAATTTGTAGTGATTCTAACCTGGTATTCTCTTCAACCCTGCTCAATAGTCTTTCAGGTACAACTGATCCTGGGCTAGTTTTTGTTTTGTTTTTGTTTTAATAAGCCAAAGGAGACCTGAAAACAAGAAGTCAGGAGGCATGCAACAGGATGACTGGAACAATGAATTTAAAAAATCTAGCTAGCTGGATAATGGTGGTTCACCCCTGTACTTCTAGCTACTCAGGAAGTGGAGATCTGAGGATAGTGGTTCCAAGACTGCCTGGGTAGGAAAAGCCATCAGTCTCTTCTCTCCAAGTAATCACTTAAAATCCAGAAGTAGATGTGTGGCTCGAAATGGTACAGCACTAGTCTTGAGCAAAAAAATGCTCAAGAACAGTGCCCAGGCCCTGCATTCAAGACCCATAACCAAACCAACAAGAAATATAGACTACTAAAATGTCTAGGCACTCCCTTAACGAGAACATAAGCTATTGACTGTAAGGTTCACTGGAAAGGAAGCCCGCCACACGGTGTTCAGGCAGAAAGGAGTTTATTGAGGGGAGAGAAAACTGCTGGCCTGCACACACCATATGGAGGTATGAGGAGAGAGAGGGGAAGGAAGAAGAGAGAAAATTAAGAGAGAAAAGGAAAGAGAAAGAGAGTAAGGACTTGTGTTGAGCCAGATTATACAGGGAAAGCAGGAGGTATGGCCAGGTGGATTCAATGTGATCTCAGAGAAGTGGGAGGTAACTGCTTCCAGGTGAGCCAGTTACCTGGGTAACTGAAACAGTTGGGGGGTATCTGCATAGAGCACTCCCGGGAGGTGGACCTTACATTGACCTTCCCTCACATGGCTCTGTTCTTTAATTTCACTGCATTAGTAAGAAGTTTCTGATCCACCTGGCTTCTCCTGTGAGACTCATGTCTCTGGATTTCCCATGCCACTAAGACTTTATCCAACAACAAAAAGCGACTATTCCCATAGGAAACTGTAGTGCCATTAAGAAAAGGAAATAGAAGCTGGATAATTAATAAATAGGAAAGGAGCTATTATTTCATGTTACACTGTGTCATTCTATCACAAGAACTATTATGAGATAAATAGTTATAGAGTAAATAAGTAAGGTCCTTGAGCTCTAAATTTTTAATCACCAAGTCTTTCCTCATGCTGCTCCCTCTGCCGGGAATGTCTACCTTCACTTTCACCTAGAATCTAATGTTAGAAACTTAGGTTATCTTTCTCTCACCTCCAAGGCCAAATACAGTATCTGGCATGTCTTAATGCAGAATTTGGTTCAAGAAAGAAAAGGTGCAGACAGAGAGGAATGGTGGAAGACTGTAGTCACAATATTTGATGTATATATATGAAAATGGAAAAGGTAACTATAAAAGATAGGTGAGGTTGAGATAGATGGGAGGGGGAAAAGATGAAAGGAGTAACACTGATCAAGATACCTTGTACTCGTGAATTGACATGCTGAATTGAAATTCCTTTGTACACAAATGTATTAACCAAAATATGGTAGATTCAGGAAAGAATTCAAATGGTGTAGTTCCCCAGAAAGGCTAACTCACCATCCAACAAAATGAACACCAGGAATGAGGTACTCGGAAGTGGCAAGGCTAAATTTTATTTTATATATAAATAAATGTTTTATACTTAATATATATCATTATTTAAGACATTTTTTTTTTTTTGGCCAGTCCTGGGCCTTGGACTCAGGGCCTGAGCACTGTCCCTGGCTTCTTCCCCCTCAAGGCTAGCACTCTGCCACTTGAGCCACAGCGCCGCTTCTGGCCGTTTTCTGTATATGTGGTGCTGGGGAATCGAACCTAGAGCCTCGTGTATCCGAGGCAGGCACTCTTGCCACTAGGCTATATCCCCAGCCCTATATATCATTATTTAAAATAAATATTATACATATATATTAGTGTCAGGTGGAAAGGCTAAAAATATTTATAAATACTAAAAGGAAGTAGAACACAAGCTTGAAGAAATTCAATACAATAGCAGGGCACTGGTGGATCACATCTGTAATCCTAGCTACTCAGGAGACAGAGATCTGAGGATGGCGGTTCAAAGCCAGCCTGGGGCTGGAAAGTCTGTTAGACTCTTATCTCCAATTAACCACCAGAAAACCAGAAGTGGACCTGTGGTTCAAAGTGGTAGAGTACTATAGCCTTGAACAAAAAAAGAGCTCAGCGACCATGCCCAGACCCCAAGTTCAAGCCCCACAACCAACAACAAACAAAAAAGAAAGGCAATACCATAATCAATTTCAGAATTTATGCCTACAGAGGAGGTATATGGAATTAGAATAAAAGAATTACACACTTAAGGAAGCAAAGAGACATATTTACCAATAAGTCACTCAGGAAATAACTTTATAACTTTTTATATTCATATAGATTTGCATTTTATCCTTAGGAAAACATTGTGAAGGCTGGAGATATAGTCTGTTGGTATATACATGTCCAACATGTACAAGGCCTGCCTGAGGTTCAAGCCCCAGCATCAAATAATAAGAAGCACATGCCTGGCATGGTGAAACAAATCTATAATCCTAATACTTAGGAGGCTCAGGCAAGAGGATCACAAGTTCAAAGCTAGCTAGAGCTACACGGTGAGATCTTGTCTCAAAAACATGTGAAGGGGACAGGGAAGGTGTTATCTTCTCTCTCTTACAAATAAAAGTGTTAAAAGGTGTTAATTGATAACTGAAGAGCCAGAAATAACTTTTTATACTCTTTCCACAAGCTTCAGAAAAATTAAAATGTCCAAAATAGACCAAAGTAAGCATGAGGCAGAAACTTAGTTTAACATGTAGGAGCTAAACTTAGTGAATAAGACAAAGGCACTGGTGGCTCATGCCTATAATCCTAGCTACTCAGGAGGCTGAGGTGTGAGGATCACAGTTCAAAGCCAGGCTGGGCAGGAAAGTCTCTTAGACTCTTATCTCCAATTAAGCATCCAAAGCTAGAAATGGAGCTGTGGCTCCACTTTCTGTCTTGAGCAAAAAAGCTCAGGGGCCGCACCTAGGATCTGATTTCAAGACCCAGTATTGACATATTTGCATGTGCACACACACTGACACACACGTACACACACACACGTACATACACACACACAAGCAAAGGAAACAGCTAACATCAAATGGTTTCACTGGAAATGTGAAAGGGTTGTTTATGAAAGGCTAGTCTTATACTTTCAACTATGAATGGCATTCTTGAATAATTATCTGTTGAATTTAATAATTTAGTAGCAGAATTTCAACATACATATATTGTCTGTGGTTGGTGTGTATTGTCCTCAGGTCACAAGCCCTGTGCTTCAAGAACTATCCTAGAAATAGAGAAAAGGCTGGGATTCCTCTCATTGGGATGATGTCAACCAGCAACATTATATTGCCTAAAGAGTTGTGACATATAACACTAAATTGGTGGTAATAATGCCAGTGTATAATACTTAAATGCAAACACAAACAAATACAAATCTACACACACTCACACACACACACACACACACACACACACACACACACACAACCTTGGCTATTCCCTAGGCCTTTGTTATTTAACACAGTGACCCATCTTAAAACACTGACACATTCTCTGTGGTATACAACTTAAGAGCCCCTACTTGAGGACATGTCTATATTGCTATATTTCAAATGAGATATTATTAACTTAAAAAGGGTTGAGAACTGTGATGTACAACGGAGGTGAGTGGGAATCATTCAAAATGAAACGAATGCAGAGTTTCTGAAGACCTGAAAAATCATAATCTTAAGGGTAAGAAATTGATGTACCTTCAATGTGCACAGAGAAATGAATTACAAAGACATTTTGAAGGCAGGGACGTGCAACATGAAGAAAATCAAGAAATGTAATAGTAGGTGAAAGTGAAATATGAATACCTGCCATATGGAAGGCTTTTAAAAGATTTGAAGTAGGAAAAGGAAGTCAGGGAAGATGATCTAGGGTCCAATATGCTTTCTGAGAGATTGTCTGACCTTAAGCAGAACTCTAAATGGCAGGAAGACCGAGTGAAAGACCTCATTACTATCCACCTTAAGGTACCATGAGACTCCCCACAATCGGAGTGTACAACTGGCATTGATAGTTCTACTTTTAGCATAGATTGTCTTAATACTTTAAGATTTACTTGAGAAGATGAAAGTGCTGTTGTACTTCTATAATCCCTACAATTGGTAGGCAGAGGCATGATGATTGTGAGTTCAAGAAAGTCTAGGCTGGATCACAATTCCCTGTCAAGAAAAAAAGCAGGAAACCAGTGGCTCACCCCTGTAATCATAGCTACTTAGGAGGCTGAGATGTGAGAATCACTGTTGGAAGCCAGCCCAGGCAGGAAAGTCTGTGAGACTCTTATCTCCAATTATACACCAGAAAATGGGTAATGGCACTGTGGCTCAACTTGGTAGTGTACTAGCGTTGAACAAAAGAGCTCTTGGACACTGCCCCGGACCCTGAGTTCAAGCCCCATGACGAAAGAGAGAGAGAGAGAAAGAGAGAGAGAGAGAGAGAGAGAGAGAGAGAGAGAGAGAGAGAGAGAGAGAGAGAGAGAATTTAATTTGGTACTCGAAAGACTGAAGATTGATTTTATAGGTGTAGGTAATAAGAATTTTAAGACTCTAACTCTGTCTTCAAAATTCTTCCCACCTTGGGCTGGGGATTTGGCTTAGTGGAAGAGTGCTTGCCTAGCATACACAAAGCCCTGGGTATGATTCTCATCACCACATAAACAGAAAAGGCTGGAAGTAGTACTGTGTGTGGCTCAAGTGGTAGAGTGCTAGCCTTGAGCAAAAAGAATCCAGGGACAGAGCTCAGGCCCTGAATCCAAGCCCCAGGACTGGCAAAAGAAAATTCTTCCCACCTAATTGATGAAACAAGATAACCTACAACATAGATAGGTTGTGAGTCAGGGGTTTAGAGAGCTAGATGGGCAAGGCAAAATTCACCAAGAGGAGAAAAAAATTTAAGTTCATCTGTGAAAGTTCTGGAGAGTTCCCAGAGTCAGTTGGAGGGAAGGTCACTGATGTTAGAGAATATGTGAACAAACGTCAGAGGACAAGATATCTGCCAGTGGACCAACCAGTCTGGATAAAACAGAGTTCAAATAAAGAATAACTAGAAGAAAAAAGCAGTCCAATTGTGCAGTGTCTTGGAACATTTGAAGTATAAAATTTAAGTAGTATAAATTCAGACTGGGTATAGTTGGTCATGCCTGTAATCCCAGATACTTGGAACATGGAAATAGGAAAGGTCATGCTTCAAGACCAGCTCATGCAAAAAGAAAAAAGTGAGCCTCATCTGAACCAAGAAGCTGGACAAAGTGGTTCACATTATGTGGGAAGCCAAATGTAGAAAGACAGTGGATCAATGCCAGCTCAGGAAAAATGTAAAACTCTACCTGAAAAATAACTGAAGTAAAAAGTGCTAGGGGCATGATTTAAATGGTAGAGCACCTCTCTAGTGAGCACAAGGCTCTTGTACCACCATCAAAATTTAAAAAATAAAAAGGAATGTAAGCATTCTTCAAGCCTGCTAATGGCTCAAGTCTGGAATCCTAGCCACTCAGGAGGCTGAGAACTCAGGATCACAGTGAGAAGCCAGCCAGGGCAGACAAGTCCCCATGAGACTCTTATCCCCGATTAACTACTCAAAAACCAGAAGTGGCACTGTGGTAGAGAGCTAGCCTTGAACAAAACAGTTCAGGGACATCTTATCCAGGCCCTGAGTTCAAGCCCTGGAAACAGCAAACAAACAAACAAAAATTCATCAGTAGGCAATGGAAAATAGTGAGTTTTCTGAGGAGAGGGTGAAATGAAAAAGTGGCACTTGAAAAAAATGTTAGTAGAGGTATGTGATATACAGAATCATCAGAGAACAAAACAATGCTCAGGTCCAGAACCAGTGCAGGGGTGATGGAAGAAAGATCTAAGGAACAATCCAGATTTTCTTGGTTATGAGGAAACATGAAGATTATCTGAGCCAAACACAACAATCAGAATTACAGCAGTGAGACTAAAACAGGGGTGGAGGGGGGAGTAGTGCAAGAGATATCATGAGCAATACAAATCAGCATCATGAAGTATGGATCAAGTTAGTGATTGCTAAGTGTAAATAGCAAGAGAAATGATGAAGTAAAAACAAAATAAAAAAAACCCATGCCTCAAAAATGTTATCCCTGAAACCCTAGCTCAAATAAAATGTGATGTATGAAGTAGGGGAGGGGAAGAATGGAGACAGGTCAAGCTAACTTACTAAATTTGAGATGAAAGCTGGAATTCCAAGCAGAAACAAATGACTCAAAGTAGAAATGTCCATGAGACTTTTATCTCCAACTAATCATCAATAAGCAGGAAATGGAACTATGACTCAAGTGGTAGAGTACCAGCCTTGAGTGAAAAACCTAAGGGACAGTAACCAGGCCCTGAGTTCAAGCTCCATTACCAGCATACACAAATAAAGATTGCCCCCTTATATGTTGACACTGTCAGTTTACGCCATCATAAGCATTGAGACTAAATATAAAAGTGCTTTAGAAGCATGTAATGTGTCTAGGCACAGAGCTTCATGCAGTGATCCAAAACCTTTACTAATGTTCAAGCTTTCATTGCCCTGGTAGGCCGTTGGTATGGTAAGATGCAATAAGAATAACGATCACAAACCACAAAATAAAATTGAGAAGTAATCTCCTTTTGAAAATCAATTTCATTGTGGCTGTCTGGTTTCAACCTCTGCTACACACCATCACTCCAATAAAAACTACTCTTCATCTCTCAAGTGCAGGCCCATTGACAGGAGGATGTACATGGAGAAAATTACTCAGCAGCCTATTATTTTAAAGTGGTTTCAGCAGCTAGAAGTAGGGAAGTCCCTACGAAGCCACAAATGACAGGGAACTACCCTGTTTCCTTGGTTATTCCAAGCACACAGTGCTAAGCATCTGACTGAGAAACCAACAACTGAAATGGAATTCCTCCCCCTGCAAAATACACACAGCTCATGAATTGATTTTCCAACTGGTATTCCACAGAGATGCTCATTGACCATTCAATACCACTAAAGCTCATGGGTCAATGGTCATCAAACAGTAGGCCAAGTAACACAGGTGACACAGGCCTAGAAACCTGTAACAGGTGACTAAAGTCTCATCTTGTCTATATTTTTGCGTTTATTACTTTGTGTGTTTGTGTGTGTGTGTGTGTGTGTGTGTGTGTGTGTGTGTGCGCGCGTGCGATCGTACTAGGGCTTGAGCTCAGGGCCTGGGTGCAGTCCCTGAGGTTTCTGTTCCTCTCAAGGATAGCTCTCTACCACTTGAACCACAGCTCCACTTCTAACTTTTTTGTAGCTTATTGGAGATAAGTCTTACTGACTTTCCAAACTGTGATCCTCAGATCTCAACTTACTGAATAGCTAGGATTACAGGAATGAACCATTGGCACCTGTTTGCTTTTCTGTCTTCTTATACAGAAGTAATTCTCAAATGGAGATGAGTGTTAGCATCACTTGGGAACCCTTTATTTGAAACAATAGATATCATGATCTGATGATGTGCGCCTCAATATTGCTAGAGAAATGGATTTTTTTTAAGTTCTCAGGGAAGACTTATATGCACACTTGGTTATGAGCCATGTTCACAGATGATCCATTTGATGTATTTTAGCTCTACAATTCTGAAAAAAAAAAGAATTGTAAGCAGGATCTGAGACTGAAGGAGAGATGAGGGGAGAATGTGGAGAGAAGTAGAGGAAAATGATCTTGAGTCACAATTTTTTTTTTGTCGGTCATGGGGCTTGAACTCTGCACCTGGGCACTGTCCCTGAGCTCTTTCTTCAGCTTAAGGCTATCACTATACTACTTGAGCCACAATGCCACTTCAGGTTTTCTTGGGGTTAATTGAAGGTAAGAGTCTTTCCTGACGGGACTGGCTTTGAACTGTGATCTTCAGATCTCAGTCTCCTGAGTAGCTAGGATTACAAGCATGAGCCACCAGTGCCCATCCATTTTTACCAAGATTCCTGATTGCTGCTCACTATACTACAAGTGGCCCTTGGGCCCTATCTTAGTCTGTTTTGTGTTGCAGAATATCACAAATCAGATAATCTATAAAGAAAAGGAATTAATTTCTCACAGATCTGAAAGCTGGAAAAGCCAAAAGCATGACACCAGCATCCTCTGAGGTCCTTTGGTGCATCCTCTTAGGACTTGATGGTGAAAGGCAGGGTGAAAACATAAGCTAGAAAGGTAGTGGGGGCCAAATTTATCCTTTAATCAGGAGCCTGCCTCCATGATTCTCCAACTCACTCCTATGATATGGCATCCATTCATTCATGAGAGCAGAGACCTCATGATCTAACCACCTCTTACGGTTCCACCCGTCTTAAGACTGTTACAGTGGAGATGAAATTTCAGCAGAGATTCAATTTCGAAGGAGATATTGAACCATAGCAGGCTCTAACCACACCAACTCATTCACAATTCCACTTACCACAGATTCTCCCTCTGAAGTGCATGTCAGCCACAATCATCAGTACAGATTTTTCAGATTATACATGAATACACTCTCATCTCTGAGGCTTCTGGTTGGGCACCAGTCACATCTATTAGGAGGAGTAAGTTCTAGGATAATTGGAATTAAACAATCTTGAAGATTCCTTCCCTATAAAGATAAATATGATTCCAAAACAACCAACACCTCTTATACATTTATTCACAATCTTTATGCACCAGACACTTTAAGAAAAACTAACAGATTTATTTAGATGTAATTCACATGCTGTAGAATTCACTCATTTTAGGTGCACAAGTCAATGATATTTTAGGAACTGGAAAGAATTGTGGCACTTCATGATGCCTCTTGCATCATTTTCTTTTTTCTTTCTTCTATTTGCATATATTGAATGTACAAGGGGCATTTCACTGTGACATTTCCAGACATCTCACATCTTTTTCTTTCAAGTTGCACTGCTACCACCCTGATGGTGGTTAAATTACCTCTGGAATACTTTCATACCCCCAAGTACCTATATTTAGTGAATCTTCACTTCTACCACTCACCACAAACCTCTAGTAATCTAATTTTTGTGTATATATTTGTCTGTTCTGGACATTGCACACAAATGGAATCATACCTAACAGTTTTGTTTGGACTGGCTTCGATCACTTAGCATAATATTTTGCAGCTGTTTCTTTATTAGCATAATTCCATAGATGCAGATGCATACAGTACACTTTGAACAATCTCACCGCCCCCCTTTTATGTTCCCTTAAACCTCCTCCCCACAGTTTTCAAACAGTATTTGGTGGGCTTCACTATACTGCCATCATATAATATATAATGTATTTGGATCCTCTTCACTCTCCAGTACCCTCTCCTTTCCCTCTTCCAAATCCACTAATTCCTCCCACATCTTACCCCTCTTACACACATACACCACCATCATCATCACCACTACCACCACCACCACCACCACCACCACCACTATTTTAAGTATAGTTTCCACATCTGAGTGAAAACATATTGGCTGACTTTGGCTTATTGACTCAACATGAAAATTTAAAGTTCCATTCACTTTCCTGCAAGTGGAGCTATGGTTTGAGTGGTAGGGTACCAGCCCTGAGCAAAAGAGCTCAGGGACAGAACCCAGGCTCCGAGTTCAAGTCCCAGGATCAACACAAAAAAAATGAATGAATGAATGAATGAATGAGCTGTATGCAATGTGAATGGATATCATAAATGCAGTGTACAGTAAAAAATACCAGACCCTATGAGCCCAGAGTTCAAATCCTGGTACCAGTAGGAAAGAAAAGAACAAGAAAGAAAAGGAAGGAATTTAGGGAGGGAGGGAGGGAGGGAGGGAGGGAGGGAAGGAGGGAGGGAGGAAAGAGAGAGAAAGAGAAAAAAAGGAAGAAAGGAGAGAACGGACGAAAGATAAATAAAATTAGTTATACAGGTAGTTCATAATATCTCATTCTTTGAGGTGCTTATAGTGTTATATCAATAAGTATATATGTACATAGGTATGTACACATACATGCTTCTCTAACATGGATATCAAATTATCTAAAAGATAAATCCAAAAGAGTAAAATGTTTACTAAGTCAAAAGGAATTCATTTTTATTTGATGTTTATTACCAAATCTTTTAAAAAGGAATGTTGTAATTTTTCTTCCAATAACAATGCCTCATTGACTACTTTTCTATGATTACATTAACAAAGTAGGCCTTTGCAGAGATTAAGAAACTGTGTGAATTAATAGATTTGTCAAGATTAATAAAATGTAACAAAATAAATACTGACCCAAAAGAATACATGGTTATATTTATTTATATAAGATTAAAAAATGGACCAAATTATATGATGCTTTAAATAAATCTTGTGTCTTTATACTTAAAGTCTGGGCTGTCATTAATTTGGGAAAGTGAAGATGATATAGTGATAGAGACCAGGTAGAATTAGAAGTGGTGAGATGCTACTAAATTCTATTTCTTGACCTGACTGCTAGTAACATGAGCATTGTCGTTGTGTAATATTCACCAAACTGTGAAATTTGTGATTGGTGTACTTTTCTGTATGTGTGTTATAATACTTCAATTTTAAGAAGTAATGAGAAAGAAAAAGAATAGAAATGAAAGTACTAGGCATTTATAGATGAATCAGATAAAAACTGTCCTCTATAAGAACCACCCTGCAGTGAAAGCAAAGGGTTTTTCTTGCTTATGTTCTTGAATGAAATGACTTCAGAAGTTTTATACTATAAAGGAGAACTTCAAATTACAGATCATTTTCCCCACAATATCTAAGACCAAAAGAGAAAGATGAAAACTAAAAGCAAATAAAACATCAAATGATAGATTATAGAGTAAAATGTGAAGCTGAGAAATGGAGCATACACTTAGGACTCTTCTCCATTTCACTTTCTAATTATTTTAGAAGCCAGTGAAACATTACCAGTGGAACTATATACTCACTTAAGCAAAACTGACAATTTACAGGTTTAGCAAGACCTAGGAAAACAGGCCTATTATGTAAAGAGAAAATATTTTTGTTTTACATAAACATCTCCAAAGTCCTAAAATACTATACAGCTCAACAAGTATTTGAAAACTCTTAAGTGTAAAGACACAAGATTTATTCAAAACAACAGCAGCAATAACAAGAGTATGATCCCAAGACAAGATATGGTGGTGGTTTGCAGGAGTAAAATTGGTAACAAAGAAAATGAGATGGGTATAATGAAACAAGTTTGTCAAAAGCCTTGAATGAAGCCAGGTGCCTGTGGCTCATGCCTGTAACCCCAGCTACTCAGGACGTTGAAATATGAGGATAGCAGTTTGAATCCAACCCAGGCTAAAAAGTTTATGAGACTCTTATCTCCAATTAACCATCAGAAAACTAGAAGTAGCATTGTGGCTCAAAGTGGTAGGTTGCTAGCCTTGAGCACAAAAGCTCAAGGACAACGCCAAAGCCCTGAGTTCAAGCACAAAAACAATGAAGAAGAAAAAGCCTTGAATGATATACCAAAATGTCGATTTAATCCCAGAGAAAAAAAATAATAACATGGCTGAATTCCACATCCCTAAAATTGCTTGTGGGTTTATTCATTATGCTTTTCTTGAATCATGACTTGTAGCTATTTTCTGCATCAGTCCACCTTAACATAAGTAATGTCAACATGGGCACATTAATGATCTATCTGGTCATACTAAGAGTTATCTTATAAAATGGTAAGTTTGACTCCTATGACAACACCTATAGTTATGAAAAACTTCAAATACCTCTAAAATGCCTGAGAAAATTCTTACTGATCTACCCATAGTCCAGACTATCACATAAAGCAATGAGTTAAATGACATAGAGTATTTGTTTCCCTCCCAAAATAATTTTTCAAGCACTAAAAGATAGATCATACTTAACACTGTGTCTGGCACAGTAGATTTTATATTTATTGAACTTAGAATATTAAATCACAACAAAATATTAACCATACTCAGTTCATGGTTTGGAAGCCTTTAATCATATTTCTGACTCCACAGTTCTTTCCACAATGACAGACAACTAGAAAATCTCTCTTTTTGATCAATTTCATTGGGTTTCTGGGGAGTTTTCTTAATCAGTTCTTAGGTTTTTCTTGAGAATCAGACACCAGAATTTTCTGAAGGTGAAAATCTACTTTTGATCTTTTATACAAAAAAGACATAGGCTTTGTTTTGTAATTGCTGTTATTGACACTAAAAAATGTTTCTATGCAGATCTCACATTTGTTAAGCAAGCAACTGCCCCCCACCCCAATCCTGTTGTTCACACCTTTACAAGACAGATCACCTTGTTTTTGCTTTCTGAGGAGCAATATCATGACTAGACCCACTTTGATCCAAAGTAACTCTTAGTTTTATTTTTATATTCTTTGTGTGTGTGTGTGTGTGTGTGTGTGTGTGTGTGCGCGCGCGCCAGTTTGGGAGTTTGAACTCAGGGCCTGGCTGCTATCCCTTTGCTTTTTTGCTCAAAGCTGGCACGCTACCACTTGAGCCACAGCTCCACTTCCAGTTTTCTAATGGTTAATTGGAGATAAGAGTCTCATGGACTTCCCTTCCTGGACTGCCTTTGAACGCCAATCCTTAGATCCCAATCTCCTGAGTAGCTAGGATTACAGGCATGAGCCACCAGTGCCCAGTGTCATTTTTACATACCTTATGGTCTAATTCAGACACTAAAGCTATGTCTCTAGCCCTTAAGATAATCACAACCAAGTATCTACATACAGCCACTTAGCTTTCCAGCTGAAGGCAGTCATAATTCTAAAAGTTTTGATGTAAACTTCTCACTTTTTGCCATCAGCAACTATGTCTCCATTTGTGAGACTTTTCTAATATTTTCCAAGGAGAATTTTGATCTCACTAGTTTATATCCTCACACTCTAACTTCCTTCTTTATCCTGTTTTAAATTTTTCTTTAAGGTCTGACATGTATATACCTACAGTGATTTCTAAATCCCTTAAGAAAGGGATCTCATAAGAATAAATGTTGATTTACGTTGCCTGTGACCTTATACAATGTAGAGCCTCTGACTATTCTGCTCACCAGGCTTCATGAAATATTTCTGAGGGTTATTCTCAACAGCATGACTTCACTCATTACAGGTAAGCTGGTAAGAAACCTGAATGAATTGCCTATTGGAGGGTGCACTCTCTGATATTTTATTTATTTATTTATTTATTCTCTTTCTTTCTTTAATTATCTTTAAGTAGTTGTACAAAGGGGTTTCCATTGAACATGTCAGTTTGTGAGTACAATGCATGTTGATCACTTTGGCCCCTTCCAGTTTTCTCCTACATCTCTCCCAAACCCATCCAACCCCTCATGTTACCTGCTTCCATTTCCACACATGTATATTGAATACTGTGACTGTATTTGCACATTCTTCCTTTCTCCATTCGCCTGCTGAGGGGTACACTTTTTATCTTTCTTCCTCTCTAAGAGTTACTGTAACAGCAGCTGTTTGTGTTGAAAAATTATAATATAAAAATATGACCTATGTGGACAAATCATACAAGACTGTTTACTTCCTTATTAATGTATCCAAATCTGTCAGCACAACTTAGAATTTTGACTGTCAGCAGATACTGCAATTGAATGCCTCTGCAAAGCCAGCAGAGGGTGCACCAGGGCACTACAAATTTTACCCAAGATGTAACAGTATTAACTCAACTCTAATAGTCAATCAACATTTTCTTCATTGAGATTTTTTACTCATTATATACTGAAACTAATATATTGAAGAGATGCTTAAGTTGAATTTGAAAGTCAAGTTAAGGATAAATAAGGAATGCATAATTATATTGAGTCTGGTCAAAATGTAGGGAGACTAGAAGATAAGCCTTCTACTTCAAAAAACTTTTATGAAGGACCTCTGTACCGTCACTTCCAAAAGCCTCAGCATGTAGCATACTATGGGGGAACAGGCACTGAACCAGGAATTAAGGGAGCATGTCCATCCTAGTTCTGACTCTAGCTACTTGATCTTAGGCAAGGCACTTCCCCCTTAGGGCCTATGTATTCTGCAAGTGAATTCACAAAATGTCTTAAAATGCCCCTTAGAAGAGCAAGAAATCTCCAGTTCAAAATTGATGCCAACAATTATAAAGATCCAGTGCCATTTAAATGTAAAGAGCTACTACTGTTCAAAAAGACTAAAGCAGAAAGAGTAAAGGACAGAAGATAAGCTTTGGTTAAATGCAGACAGAAGTATTTGGGGCTAGGCAAAAGGCAGGCTACTAAATGTCATAACAGACCTTTGAGAATCCTGTGGCGTCCCAGGAGCCACTCCTACAGTACAGCTGTCCAGCTAATCCTCAGTCTATAAATGTGGCTCTGTCCATCCTGAATGCCAGTCTTGGCCACCATTTGACCAAAGATCTTGAATTCTCTCATCTTTGCACAGAATATCAATGTACAGCTAGTTAAGTATTTCTACTAGACATTGGGAAGAGCTAAAGAAAGTAGGCTCCTAGCTAATTATCATGTAGGTACAGTGTTTAAAGTTTCAAGTATGAGAAGCATGCCTGCTGATTCTCTTCTTTGATAAGCTGTTATATAAGTTGGAGTGTGCTCACAAGACATTTTTAGGCTCTGGGTAACTTTACAATGCACATTGTAGAAAATAAAAGTCGTCAGCCCTAACATTAACAGTATTATTACCATGAAAGTGTTGCCTGTGTCAAGTGTACAACTTTGGATAGCAGGTCGGCATAGCACAGATAAAGTTTAAAGAGTTATTACAATGACTGTGGATATGGTAGTAAATACAGTAAACTGAATCCCTCACCTCGGGAACTTTTATTTGGAGATCTTGCTTGCCCTCCTCTCCAAAAAGTGCAAATTCACTATTATACTTTCATCACCTCTAAAGGAGGTGCCTCTCCTTTCACATAAATGACAGAATATGGCAGTCAAGACAATACTTACATTAAGTGCACTCAATGTACTTGAAGAAGGGGCTAGAAAAAAAGTTGAAAGCTAATAGTTTTGTAAACGGGTACAAACACCATAAAGATTGCCCCCCCCCCAAAAAAAAACCCAACTAATCTTGGAAGCCAACTCTAAGTGATCATTCCATTAAGAGATTTCTGTTGTAAGCTAGCAGTAATGAAAATGCTTCCTGTCCACCTTTCACAGGGCATCCCCACCCGCCATCTGGGAAAAAACGGGGTGGGGGGGGGAAGGGGTTAGAATCGGCATGCAAAGGGTGAGTTTTTATTTCCATAGATTTTTGAAATTGCTGTTCAGAAGTTGTCTAGCAAGACGGCATATTTCTGCCAGAATTCCTCAGGGGCGCTGATCCTCACTCGAACGTCGAGGACAATCAGTGTCAAGTTGCAGGTAAAGTGTGAACAAGCCCACGTTGTGGTCAGCGCCCAAGGACCCCGCGCTAAGAAGTTGTTGGACAGGCGTGGAGCAGTTCCTACAGCTGTTTACAGCCCAACTCCAAAGGGGAGCCTGTGAGTGCTGGCACCGGCTCTGGACACGAAAAAAAAAGCGCCTCTGGAGAAGTACAGCACCTCCCAGGGGCACGAGGGCCCAGCTCCTCGCCGTTAGTTGGCCAGGGAGCCAGCGCGGGCACTCGTCGCCCTGCAGGGGCGGGAGCGTTGCCAACTTTCTCCAAGCAGCCCAGAGCCGCGGGCGGCAGGCGCAGGGGACAATTTATAACTTCAGAGGACTTGAGAGCGCCCAGATGAGCGCCCAGGGGACGGGGGACAACCTGCCCAGGACAATCTCCCCCTCTGGCTCGCCTGCCCCCACCCTGCTCGGGTTCTCAGTGGCCGAGTCCCTCCCCCACCCCCGGCCCCCGCCCTTCCTACCAGGGGAGGGGGCCGCCACCGCCCAGACTAGGTGACTCACCTGGTGCGGGTCCTGGGAGTCAGGGGGGAGCGTAGTTTCACCTGGTTCCAAAGGCTGCTGCTCAGGTGACGGCCCGAGGTGGTGAGTGATGGAACCATCGCGATCGAGGCCATCGGGGTTGCTCAGGGTGCCAGAGGCGCCGGGGGTCCCCAAGCCGCCAAGGCGGGACTCGGCCCCCCGTTCCCGCCTTAACTCAGACCTCAACTCTAAGTAGCAGCACAACGTCAGCAGGTGGAGGGCCAGCGAGAGGCCAAAGAAACCCAGGAAGAGCCGGCAGCTGTTCCCTTCGGCCGCCCGGGCAGGGGCCCCACGACAGCCGCAGCCCTGGCTTCCCCGCTCCCGTGGTGGTGGCGCTGCCGCTGCCGCTGCCGCAGGAAAGGATTCCCTGCGCTCAACCTCAGGGTAGCCCATGGCCTCCGGAGACACCCGATCTCTGAGGCCAGGGAGCCGCTGCGTCTGCCTCAGCCTTTCACGACCCCTGACAGGCGGCTACTGTCCTGCCATCGGCTGGGGGCTGCAGGGACCCGTTCCTGCGCGACTGTGGCTGGGCGGGACGGACCAGGGAGCAGCCGCATGTGCAGCTTCACTCCGAGGGGTGGGAAAGGGAGCAGGAGGGGCAGGAGAGAGGGGCGGCGCGGCCCGCGAGGGAATGAGGGAGGAGGTCCCGGTCGACCCCGCCCCATCCCTCCAGGGGCCGCTGGGACGCCCAACCACCGGGCCCGCCAAGCCTCGGTGCCCCGCCCCCAGACGTTCCGCCCGGGCCTCCTGCTGCGGGGCGGAGCCTGGGGGCGTGAGGGTTCGCCTTTGCCTGGCAGCCCCACCCAGCTCTTCCCGGTTACCCAGCTCCAGTTGGTGACTACTGCTGTCCTTCATCTCTCAACTCCTCCCCAATTTAACTCCTTAGCACCAGGATATTGGGAGGGGGGGAGAGGAGAGAGGGAGACTGAGAAGACTTTGGGAACCTTGCAAGAAAGTAGAGCAAAGAAAAGGAGGTATAAACTAGCAGTAATAGAAATGTTTGCAATTAACTGCAGTCGCTAATAACATCATCCAGTACTTATCTGTTGCTTTCAATCTTCAAAGCGTTTAAACTAATTAAAACAGTTCTAGGTTTGGAATGAAACCATGCCTGCTGTGTTTGCAATCCAATGGCTTACCAAAAGCAAAGTAGCCCTAAGAACAGAGGAATTCAAAGGAACTGGGAATCAAGCAGCTTCACCCCTGGAGTGAGTCTGGGGACTCATTCTAACTCACCGAGGTGCTGCTGCCTAACAGAACAGGTTATGTTACCCCTTGGCGGTTAAAACAGTCTCCTAGGATTTTTTGATATATCAATTCAACAAATACTTACTGATCCCTTTTGCAGGACAGAGACTACTGTTAAAAGAATCCATAGCTTCAACTGCTGCAGGGATTCTGAGTGAAGAATATGTGCCTTCAAGGAGAAAGTGGGGAAAGTGAAAGTCACAGTGAGGAGTTTTTTGACAAGGGTGGTCTACAGAATAGCCAGACACTACTGGCATTTCTATTTGCAGGCAACTGTTCTGGCCTCTCCACCCCTCCCATGCTTCCCCTGGAGTACTCCCTGGGGGAAGTTCAACAAGTCAGCCAAAAGTTCCAGATGTACACTGCTGTAACTGCAGCATCTTCAACAGCTGCACCAATCAGAAATGGATTCAGAAGAAAAAAGTGGCAAATGTCAGAACAATAGACCCTGAAATGAAGGATGGAAAGGATTAGTTTGAGTCAAGAGTCACAACTGACAAGAGTTACCAGTCTGAAATTTTAGAGATCTAAATGATTGAAGCAGAGTAAGCATGCACATTTCTTAACTAATCTCATTCCCATGTTATTAAGACAATTTTCTTGACTTGAAGCAGGCATCTTAAGTGCCACCAAGGAGTCTGGTTCAGTAATACCCAGAGCACTTACGGGTAGGCCTATGACCTAGACTGGCGAGAGAGAAGGAAAACTCAGAAGTAAATAGAAAAGATGACAGAAGAAGAGAAACAAAATAAAACAAAAGCATATGGTTAGAAGGTCAGTCCAGAGAGCACAGAGGTCACAAGCGTTAAATATATTAACCACAGGCAACTTTTCTTTCCT
This sequence comes from Perognathus longimembris pacificus, assembly GCF_023159225.1. Lineage (NCBI taxonomy): Eukaryota > Metazoa > Chordata > Mammalia > Rodentia > Heteromyidae > Perognathus > Perognathus longimembris. The sequence goes on from NC_063188.1 coordinate 62,454,115, forward strand.
ACTCAGTGTGCATGGTCTCAGTGCTTCCAGAACATCCTTTTTTGTTCTCTTTATGCATGAAATTGAAAGTTTGCAAAGAATACCAACATCATACAAAGAAAAAAGAAAAAAGGGAGTTGTAACAGCTGCTCTCAAGTCCTGCTTGTCCAGACCAGGAATTCTAGATGCTATGAAAACTGCCAGGCTGATTTACCTTAATTATCAGAGCTCAGGATTATTGGAAAGAATGCTAGACTAGGAGTCAGGAGACCTGACTGCCACTAGTTTGCTGGGTCACTGTGAGGAAGGCACTGTGGGGGATTTTTTTTGCAGGGGGGCTTAGTGTCCCCTGTAACAGCTGTTACATCATCACTAGCTATGTTTACTTTGTTGCATACATAATTTAAAGGAGCTTTCCCTTTCTTCCTCTGAAATTAAAAAAAAAAAGAACAAATGACAGGGTGCTTGATGGTGATAGCAATGCTTAGAGGCCTACTGGTCTCAGTTTACCATTTTCTATCAGGCTTTTTAACAGCTAAACTGAAACTTAGCTTGTATCATTGCCCCATAGAAGCCTTGAAAGTTATATTTGACCCAGAACCTCACTTTGGTCTCCCAAGGAAATATATATAGCTTCATGTATAGTAGAAATGTCACAGTGTGAAAATCCAGTAAAGAATATAGATGATTATTGTCTCTGTGTGTCCTTGGCCCCCACTCAAGCTAGGTAAGTGCTCTACGACTAAGGTATACCCTAGTCTGTGATTTTTTTTCTTTTAAATGTTTAAGCTCTTGAAAGTGTTAAATTGCTTCAGTTTCTGTGCTGTGCTTATCCTCTGTAGTACAAGCCTCAAAATGATAGCCTGCAGACCATATCAAGCAAACATATGTGTTCTGTTGGGCGCAATAGTCCCTAAAAATTTGAATTAAAATACTTCAGTTGCCACCATTCAGAAATCTGGACATTTCCCATTTTCACTATTGCAGACCTGACCTACCAGACACTGGTGGCTCGTGCTTGTAATGCTAGCTACTGAGAAGGCTGAGATCGTGAGGATCATGATTTGATGCCTACCTGGGAAAGGGAGTCCATGAGACTAATTAACTAGCAAAAAGCCAAAAGTAGAGCTGTGGTACAAGTGACAGAGCACCAGTCTTGGCTGAAACATCTCAATGACAGCACCCAGGATCTGAGTGCAAGCCCTAGTACTGGCACAAAAAAGTAGATTTTCTGCTCTTTCTATAAAAACACCAGAAGACTTGCGCACACTGGATCTACATTCTACTGTTGCTATATCCATCAAGAACTGCTCCCCTTAAGATGAACTTAAACAATCAAGTTCTACACAACTATCCTCACCTCTTTCCTCTGGTCTCCAATATTGTCCTACTTACTCAGTTACCTTACCTGTCTGACTCCATGTGGTACAAATGATAAAGTTATAGCTCCTAAGAAGACCTCTAATGTGCATCTAAAATGTATCTTGCACCATCCTACAAAGAAACTGTCCTCACATCCTACACAATTCACTGACATTTTTCATACCTCTGTATATTTTTACATGCTAGTTTCTTTGCTAGGATTGCCTCCACTTTAAAAACTGACAAATTCTTCAAGAATCCCCTCACTTATTCTTATTCCACTATACTCTGAATTTGTTTTTCCTTTTGGCTTTCTTTTGCTACCTGAACTTACTGCAATAGTATCACTTACCACATTGCATCTTCAATGTTTCACATGGGTTTCTCTCCACTAAACTGAACTTCTTAAAGGCAAGAACTATTCTTTCTCCATTTTAGTTGTCCTACTGCCTAGCATTATGGCACCAGAATGATTTGCTAAATGAATAGATCATTATTTTGGCCATAGTAACCTAGACTACATATTTTTTTTAATGAAGTGGGCCAATGAATGCCTGTCAGTACACTAATGAACCATCTTCTGGGTATAACACCTTATGGAAAGATATAAAAGGCTTAGGACCAAATGAAAGGACTAGAAGTGTAACTCAAGTGTTACAGTCCTTAGTGTGTAAAAAGCCTTGCGTTCAAATCCCAGTGAACTCTCTCCCCAAAAGGTACAATTCTTCTTTATTTATGCTATTGTAATATTGGCAGGTAATTCAGAAATGTAAGTAATCTACAAATTAAAATATATCTGGTTTATAGTACATCATTGCCCTTTCTTTTAATCAATTATCCTTTCCACTTTTGTTTAACTGAGCCTCTTGCTTAAAATATTTTGAATTGACAGCCTCTAAATATTAAATGTCTACAATAAGTTAACAAGTCAAGTGTGATTATAAACACCTGTTGTCTCAGCTACTTGGGAAGCTGAGGCAGAAAGATCACTTGAGGAAGACCCCAGACTCAAAATTAGCCTAGATAACATAGCAAGACCTTATATCAAAAAGGAAAAGTTGACAATCCCTGAATACCCACTAATCAAGTGGTGTATGCTAAGGATTTTGGCAAGCACCTATTTGCTATTTCTCATGTATAAAATAACCAACATAGAAATTGGAAAGATAACTCTGACCTACTTAGTGCTAAGTAGACAATGGGGAGGGGCATGGATCCTGTTTTGAGTGTCAGTTTAGTCACTTACCAACTAAGTCACAGACTTAGGACAAAGTGCTAAGCTAAATCACAGCTCTGGCTTATGTCTCTCTTGCAGATCCTCAGTTTTCACATGTGTAAGATGGGGATGACAATATATTTTTTTGTAAGATAGATGTTCTTGAGTGGGATACATAAGAGAGTGTAGACTTTACCCGTTAAGTCTCTCAACAATTGAAATTGAAATAAACTGACAATGGGCAGATTAATAGGAAAAAATAAATACAAAATTCATTATGTACACAGAGGTAAAACATGAAAGAAAATGAATGCCAAAATCCCAGTGAGTTCTAGAAACTTTTTTCCATCCTCCTCAAAGGAGAAAGAGAGGAATACAGGCAACTAGGAAGAGAGTAAGTGACTTTTAGGAAAGATGAATGGACCTTCAGAAGAAAAGGTGACAGTCTGTAACCGTTTATAGATGGGGTTTGGAGCTCTCGTCTCTTCTGTGAAAGGAGTTTAGTTTTCCTTGGTTGATGAAATTCTTAGGAAGGGAATTCATGAAAATTCAGTTCTATTTGGAGGATCTGCTTTTCTGCAGAAAAGTTCAGAGAGAAAACCCTCCCTGCATTTGCTGGTTCCCAAGTGCCCTCTGAAGTTCAAAGTGGCATATTTGGGGTAGCATTTCCTGAACTCCTTCAGATGCTGTATATCAAAGTGTCTGGCACATAATAAATGAAGTGCAAATGTTAGTCCCTGCGATGTAGAAGAGTTTTATCAAAGTACGATGAGAGGAAAAACACTCAATGGAATTCAGTAACATGGCAGAAATGAAGAAAGGTTACATATTTTGTCCTCACCAAATGCCTATCTCCTTTTAGGTATTCTTTCTCTTTTGTCTTTTTTCTTTTTATTGAACCAGCTCTAGGGGCTTGAATTCAGGGCCTCTTACTCTCATTTGGCTTTTTCATTCGAGGATGATGCTCTGCAACTTGAGCTACACTTCCAGCTCCATCTTTTGAGTGGTTATTTGACGTTAAGAGTCTCATGGACTTTTCTACCTGAGCTGGCTTCCAACAGCGATCCTCAGATCTCTGCCTCTTAAGTAGGTAGTATTACAGATGTGAGCTACCAGTGCTGGGCTCCCTTTTGCACATTTTTAACATATCAGCTAGGACCTAGCTTCTCTTACCATCCTTCCTTGACTAATTGACACATATTTATAGCTTCCTCCTCTTCATTTTCTCTTGGATAGATATTTAGTGGACAATCCAAACTCAACATTACCCCAAACCTCTCCTCCCTCAAAATATGCTTATTCTTAGTCTTCTGCATCTCAGCAAATGGCAGCTCCATCCTTTCATTGCTCAGGGCCAGAACCTCAAGGTCATCTTGAAAGGTTTTTTTGAACACCCCACATCCTACTCATTAGTGAATGAAGTCAACTTTGCTTTTGAAGTATAGCTAGAACTTAACAAGTGCTTACCACCTCCCTATTATCACCCTAGTCCAAGCCCTTATGCTCTGTCAACTTAGTTGCTGTAGTCTTCTACCAGGCATCTCTACTTTTGTCTTTCCCATCCTACAGTCTATGCTCCATGTGGCCATCAGAAACATTCTGCAAAAATATACAGTCAGAAGCCATCACTTCTTGGCTTCAAATCCTCCCAGAGCTCTCCTTTACCTTGGCCTACAAGGCCCTAACTCATCTGAACACTAACCACTTTTCTGGACTCCTTTACTGCCACTATTCTTGTTCATTCCGCTCTAGACACATTAAATATTTTGCTGGGTTCATAAACTTGCCAAACACACTCCTGCTTAAAGGACCTTTTCAACTATACTTGCCTCATTCCTAGAACTCTCTTCTCCCAGATATTCTACTTTACTTCCTACAAGTCTCTCCAATATTGCCTAATGAGAAATTCTTTCCTTAAAAAAATGGGTCAACAAAGAGACATGAACTCTATGGTTTCCCTCATAGGGAATAATGAGCACAGGTTTAGGCTAGTCACAACAGAGGATCACAAGAGCCCAATAACTATACCCTCATGAACATATAAGATGATGCTAAGTGAAATGAACTCCATGTTATGGAAACGAGTGTTATATCACTGTTGTAATTACTTTCAACATGCCATATGAAACAGCAGTTTCTATTGTTGATGGTCCTCTTGTATCCCCTTCCTGTGGTTGTCCCAGTGCTGTCAATGTATCTCATCTGAGTACCCTGCATACTGTATATACTGGTATTAGAACTAGGGACGTGAAAGGGGATATCAAAATTAAGATACAAAGGATAAAAAGACAAATGACTCCAAAAGCAATACTTGCAAAACCATTTTGTGTAAAACAACTGAACAACTCATGGGGAGAGAGAGAATGGGGGCAGGGGAAAGGGAGTGAGGGAGGAGGTAACAAATAGTACAAAAAATGTACCAATGGTCTTACATATGAAAATGTAACCCCTCTGTACATCACTTTGACAATAAATAAGTAATTATTATTTTTTAAAAATGAGTGGAACTTGAGACGATCATATTTTTGAGGGAGATTAGCCAGGTTCAAAAAGCCAAAGACAGCTTGTCTCTGACGTTGTCTCTCATATACGGAATCTAAGATGAAATGATAGTGGTGGTGGTAGTGATGAAGATAGTGATGATGGGATATGAACATAGAAAAGAGATTGAGATCCGTGTGAAGGGGAAAGTAGAGTGCCTGGGGGGTGAATAAGATTGAAGTATGTGTGGGTGGGGGTAAGAGAGAGCTGGGGAGAGAGAGAGAGGGGGAGAGAGAGAGAGATGAGAGAGAGAGAGAGAGAGAGAGAGAGAGAGAGAGAGAGAGAGAGAGAGAGAGAGGGAGAGAGAGAAGAGAAATCCACTGAGGAATCTTTGAAAAGGAAAAGAAAGAGAAGGAATACAATAGAGGAATCAACTTGTTCGCTGGGAATATCACAGTGAAATTTCATTGACCAATTAACATATGCTAATAAAAAAGAGGGAAAAAAGAAGAAAATCTTTCCTCGACCAGTTTCCCATTGTTTTGTCCCCTCACTTCACCATGTTGCACCTATCACCATTTGACGTTGAATATTCATTTGTTTATTGTAAGGCTTCTTTATAGCCACAACTAGAATATCAGTTCCTTGAGGACAGATGATACCATGTGGTCTATTTTATTTACTGTTTTACTTATGAGACCCAGAACAGTGCCTGACATATGGAAAGCTTTTGATGAACCTTTGTTGATTGAGTGAGTGAATGAAGAAGGAGAGAGGAAGACTAGTCAGAAAGGCAAGAACAAGTCAGAAAGGGACAGTACTCATTCTACTTGGCATCGTCCCTGGAAAGAGTTGCATAAAGTCATGCAGAAAATTAGAAAAGAGGAAATGAAGAATAATGTGGGTTGAACATTTATCATCTTTGTGCCAGCCTTTGTCACTAACTCGAATATGAGTTGATTATTATCCACATTTCACCTGTGAGGAAATCGAGGCTCAGAGAGGTTGAATGGCTGGCTCAAATTCACATAGCTACTAAATGGTAGCATATGAACTTGAATCTGAATCTAACTGGCCCCAAATTCACTCTGATCTAAAATCTAACCTCCCAGCTACTAACTAAAAGATCTGATGATATGTTGAAGATATGTTGATTCATAGAGTTTGACAGGCAGAGATTGTAAAGAGTTCAGTGGCAGAGTGATAATTCTCCTGGAAGTCACAGCATCTCCCTTCTGCTTCTCACACTACACTTTTACTCAAAAGTCCAAAGCCATTGTGCCTACAACCATTAGATGAATTGCTTAGGTGGAGTCCTATCAGGTCACTTTCCTGTAGACTGACCTTTAATCACTTCCCTTCGGCCACCAAACTCCTTAGCCCAGTGTCCAAGGTCCTCTCTAATATGACTCTGAGCAGCTTTTCCAGCTGCACTGCTACTAGACCTCTACAAACAGCTGCCTCCGGGGCACTCACTTACTCAGGGACCAGGGCCTACATTCTTTCCTCAGTCTTCTGCTGGCTTGACTATTCTTCCCTTGGTAATTTTCTTTCTCTTCACCTCTTTCCTGTCTTTTCCTCCTTGCCTATTTGAAAGCAGTGTATTCTCTTTTTAAATATATACATATGTATATACACACATTTGCACATATACTATGTGTTTACTAGTACTGAGGTTTGAACTCAGGGTCGGCTACTTTCCCTTGGTTTTTTCTCTCAATGCTCTTGTTATATCACTGGAAATAATCCTCCACTTTTGGCTTTTGCTTGTTAATTAGGAATAAGACTTTGGGATATGGACACACACACACACACACACACACACACACACACACACACACATATGCTGGTGCCAGTCCTGAAGCTTGAACTGAGGGCTTAGGTGCTATCCCTGAGCTTCTTTTTGCACAAGGATAGCACACTATCACCTGATCACAGCTTCATTTCTATGTGAGATATATGTATGTGTGCAACTGGAGATAAGAGTCTCACAGACTTTCTTGTATGGGCTGGCTTTGAACCATGGTTCTCAGATCTCAACCTCCTGAGTAGCAAGGATTATGGGTGTGAGCTACCAGTGCCCTACTATTTTTACATTTTAATAAGTTTTCTTTTAATTGTGCATATTCATGTAGTATGGCGTGACTGAGAATTCTACACATGTATGCAATGTGTAATGATCCTATGGGATAATTAGCATTTCCAGATTCTTAAGCCTTCTCCAAAGCCTAAATCTTCACACCAACTACCCCCTCCTCAGGCCACCCTGCCAGGACAGCTCATCTGGCACTCATAGCATACTAATTTGTGATCATTCTGTGTGATAGTCATTTCCTCAGCTTACCACCAGTTCTCTTTGAAGGACAGGACCCTGTCCTAGCCCTCACAGAGCTTACCTCAAGCTGGGGCTTTCCAAATCTTTGTTAATGGATTGAAGTCTGTGCACAGCTGAATTTTAAGCAGGATTTTGAAGGCAGAAGGGGTCTGGGTTTGACAGAGAGAAGACAGCTGCTCTAGGTGGAAGGCTCAGGAAAGTAAAATGCAGACCACATTTATATAAGCAAGGCTGCCAGGAGTATTCAGAAACCTTAAAAAAAAATACTGACAAAGGGCAAAAACAGCAGCCCTCTTCCTTACTGTAGGACATGACAGTAGCCATGACTGGCATGGAAATGTTTGCAAAAATCCTCACAGTGATGATAAGCGAACAAGAGTGTAGAATACTCATTTTGCAATAAAGTCTTTGGCTATTCAAGGGTAGGTGAGCATATGGGAAAGCTCTTACTTCATGAGAGGTATTTTTCACTCAAAAATAGAAAACCTTGTTGTTGGCAGAATGTCATTTGCATCTGTGTCCCCTGAAATGCATGCAGCTCCTCCAAGAGTTTGGAAACACATTCTACATATTACACACAGCCATGCTACAGGTGACACCAGGCTCACAGCGAAATTGTCTTAAAATCACAGATTCTGTTTCGGTGGAGTAGGACTTTAAGAGAATCTTTGGCAATGTTTGTTGGTTTGTTTTTTCAGATTCTTACATCCTCTAAACAAGCCACTGTGGTTGGTAGAGAGGCCTTTGGACCTTAATTAACAGAAGAAGAAACTGAAACTCATAGTAGAATGACTCAACCAAGATCACACAGTCTGTGTATTTCACTGTTAGCCTGAGGTTCATTTTCTTACAAAAACTGTGGTATTTATTCCTCACATTTATGTTTGCCTAGTTGATTTGGCCAAAGAGAGTATATATTATGCCTACAGTCTGTATTTCTTGGCCACAGGAAATAGAGAACATACCCCAAGGATTGGAACCCTGGAAGATCAAGCATTCTCTGGGAAATGATCTTAGTTCTCTGAAGAGGGCATGACAGAATCTGGAATTACAATAGCCATCCTACATTCACCTGAGATCTCTCCAGCTAGGTTATAACCAACGACTACTGTTGATGGGAATCTGCTCTCTTCTCACAACTCAATGTTAGTCCCATGACATGGCCCATTGTCTACTCCATCACCCTGGTGGAGAGGGGGAGGGACCTTCCTGAAATCCTGAAGCCCATTCTCCAGTCCATAATCTTAATCTAATGTGAAAACTCACTTCCCCACTCCCACCTCTGAAGTGTCAGGCATCCTAGTTCCTGCTTGCAAGTCATACCTGGCCAAGCCCTTAAACTACACAATTGGTTCTCAGAAGCAGGTCATTTCAGACCATTACCAGGAACTCTCAAGGCAAGTCCTGAAACTCCTTGCAACTCTCCAGCTACCTTCCACCATGTCCCCACCTAGTACCCTACTTAAGTCCCTCCACCCTTGTCCCTATTATACCTCCTGTCTCCTGACTCTTCTCAGGTCACCATGGTGTCCCTCTTCAACTTTCATTAAAGTTGAGTTAGTCTGTTGAGGTTGGTGTCTCTGCCTTCATTCCTATTAGCTTTCGGTCAGTCCTTTCCCCTAATACTATGGACTGGGTTTTTGGTTTGCGTTTTGTTTTTTGTTAGTCATGGAGCTTGAACTCAGGGTGGGGGTGCTGTCTGAGCTTTTTTGCTCAAAGCTAGCACTCTATCCTTTGAGGCACAACTCCACTTCTGGTTTTCTGGAGGCTAATTGGAGATAAGATATCTCAGCCTCCTGAGTACCTTCCAGTTGGATTGGGGTTTTTAAGCATCACATTCATTCAGTAAGTGGTCATAGAGCAGCACGTATGGATCAGGCACCAGGCTAAGTACTGAAAATTCAAACAAATTGCTAATACAATGTACATCTTTTCAAAAAGAACTTGGCTTTCCACAAATTCAATATTATAGACAGGTAGGATCCCTCCTCCCACTAGACTTCTGCATTGAGTAAATTCACAAGCAGTCTTTGAAGTTGGAAAGTGCCAGATTCTACTCATTTTAGGAGCATACAATTTTGGACAAAAGATGAAAATTATCCCAATTCAATGGCTTTCCTTAAAAGTCTTGAGAAAACTAGCAGTCCTAGACTAAGAAATTCTAAGCAAATAGACTGTTGTTAGAATTTAATAGCCTTCCTATCTGCTTAGCATTTACTGAGTAAAAGCTCAGGAAAGGATGCAACTAGATAAGAGTCTTGCCACTGGAAAGAGGAATTGCAGAAGCCCAAGTCCAAGGTAGATAGCCATTGTGTTGACAGAAGCTGTAAGTTGAATGTGAGTCTTAAGGCATCACTGTCTAAACATTTATATATGCTACTATATAAATTTTATGCTCATTTATAACATAATGACATATATTAAATACTTATATTTTATATGTAAATGAAAAGATAGAATTAGGATAGGTTAGAGATTATATTCGAGGATTAAGAAAATATAAATCCTATAATCCTATGTACTCAGGAGGTTGACATGTGAGGATCACAATTTGAAGTCAGCTTGGGCAGGTGGCTCTATGAGAAGATTTTGTGTTCGTGGTGAGGCTTAAACTCATGGCCTGGGCATTATCCATGAGCTTATTCACTTAAGGGCAGTACCCTAACACTTTGAGCCACAGCACTACTTCTGATTTTCTGATGTTTAATTGGAGGTAAGAGTCTCACAGACTTTCCTGCCTGGGTTGGTTTTCCAACCATGATCCTAAGATCTCCACCTCCTGAGTAGCTAGGATTACAGGCGTGGGCCACCAGCACCTGGCTAGACTCTTATCTCCAGTTAACCACCAAAAAAAAGCCAGAATGCTAGACTTGAGCCAAAAAACTCAGGGACAATGCCTACGCTCTGATTTCAAGCCTCAAAATATGAAAAATATATTATACAAATGTAAGATATAAAGGTAATAACTATCTTTTACTGAGTATGTACTATGTACCGGGCAGTATAAAAGGTGAAATTATGTCTATCTCATTTGATCTTCAAAAACTACCTTAATGGTAAATTGTTCATCTTCCTATATGTTAAGAGAGATGCTAAGAGAAAAGTCAAGTAATTCCCCAGCTAGTATATAGTGGTGCTATGATTTAAATCCAAATCTTTCCTGATTGCAAAGCCCATATTCTTTCCATCATTTTGTGATGAACCGTCTTATTTTCACTTTCAAAAACTCAAGGACTAAGTCAGGCACCAGTGTTTCACCACCATAATCTCAGCCTCTCAGTAGGCTGATATCTGAAGATCAGTGAGTGCAGATTGAAGCCAATCCAGGCAGTAAAGTCTGTAAGACTCTTACCCCTACTTAACCAGCAAAAAAGTCGGAAATGGTGCTGTGGCTCAAATAGTAGAGCATTAGCCTTGAGGAAAAAAAGCTAAGTGACAATGCCCAGACCCTAAGTTCAAGTGCAAGGCACTGAGTTCTATTCCAGCATTCATGGGAGAAAAAAGCAATTGTCTGGTAAAAGCTTACCAGAAGGCCTTGTACTAATTCTTTCATTTGTCCATTTGTTACTTCATTTATTTAGCCATCCACAATTCAAAGAATTTGTGCATATCCTCTATAGGTACTCTCAGAACTATATGAACTGTGTGAATTAATGGATAACTACCCAGGAGGCCAAATCCAGCATGCCATAGACCCACACAATCCTGACCATCTTCACCCTTCTTTTCATGTAAGTTCAGCTCAGTCAACTCAAGAATTTGTTTTGCCTGTGGGAAGCTAGATTCAATTAACACTGGGAATACAGGCTTTGTTGACTATAAAGTTGCTCACAGCAATGACTGCTGAAGGAGAACCTTCCATAAACCGATTCCTTTACAAGGAGACTGGAAGCTAAACTGTACCTAGCAACGGAAAACAGGAACCAAATGGAGACACTAAACCCATGCCCGAGGGAAAGAAGCTGCCCTTAGGAACATGCCAAGCTATTTGGGAAAGAAGATTGGCTGCTGAGAAGGAAATGGTTGGCAGCCTCGACAAGTTACATGACCTAAGTGTCACCTCTGTTCACCAGAACATGGGCCTTAGCTGTGCAAGACTAGGTGTGACACCCCAAGTATAGCAGAATTATGCTTTGTTGAACTCTTAAAGCTCAAGATGGCATAGTCTTGTTATTCTCTCTTCTTCTGTACTTGACTCAAAAGGTAAGAACCAGAAACCTTTTGGAGACCAGCTAATGTAACACACTTCCTTTTAGAAAGAAGAAACTGGAGCCCTGAAAGGCCAAGAATTATGCCCTTGAAGAATGAGCTAGGAAGTGGCACTGTGGCTCAAGAGGTAGAGCTGAAAAACTAAGTGACAGTGCCCAGGCTCAGAGTTCAAACCCTGCAACTGACAAAAAAAGAAAAAAGAAAAGAAAAAGGAGTGAGCTAGACTGGAACCAACTGCTCTTCTGTCTTCTACCACTCAAGGTACAAGCTTATGTATCCATATCAGACAATCTTGAAGTATTTTAAAAACACACGAATAATTTTGCTTTACTTGTGTGTGCGTGTGTGTGTGTGCATGCGTGTGTATGTGCGCATGCATGTGCATTCCAGTACTGGGGCTTGAAACTCAGGGATATCTGTTAGTTTTGTTTGCTCTAGGCTGGTACTCTACCATTTGATCTACAGCTCTACTTCCAGATTTTTGCTGGTTAATTGGAGATAAGTCTCATGTGCATGCCTGTCTAGGTTGGCTTTGAACCATAATCTTCAGATCTCATCCTCCTGATTAGCTATGATGACTGAAGTGAGCTACCAGTACTTGGCTAAATGTACTCTCAATCTTTTAAAAAAATTGAGTGAGAAATGAAGTTATAGAGAAAATTGTTTCTCCATAAAACTTCAGTTTGGGAAAGGTCAACATACACTGGCATATTACTACTTGACGTATGAAAAGCTCTGACCTCTAAAAAGTATGATCAGACCAACTCTGGATGAGTCCAGGAGCTTCTTTCTACAGTTTCTGCTGGGACAAAAAACTTGCTGTCAAAGTAAATTGCTTCTTCCAAAAATGTCTTTTGGGGAAGGCGAAGAACAGAATTATGAGAACTGGCTAGAGGAAACATTAGTCCAAGTTAGAGCTTATATAGTTGTTATTTTGAATTATTCTTTTAAAGCAACAAGTTAAATTGAAAATATCATGGTGAATTGAACTAAATGGTCCTTAAAGGGGGACTGCAAGCCGTACAAAAAGTCAGTCTGGTATAAAAGAGCAAGGTTTTAAAGGTAAATTCATTCTCACATGTGAACACACACACACACACACACACACACACACACACAAAACGTGGAACTGTTAACTCTTTCGTTAATGAGGGGAATAATAAGATATCACAACTAGTTCAAAGCAGAATTCTAAAAATATAACTTTGCTGGGCATGGTAGTTCATGCCTGTAATGCTAGTTACTTGGAAGAATAAGATAAAAAAGTATGCAGTTTGAGGTGAGCCTAGGCAGATGATTTGTGAGATCCAATTTAACCAATAAAAACCATGATGGCCGTGCACTGAGAATATGGCCTAGTGGTAGAGCACTTGCCTTGTATATATGAAGCCCTGGGTTCATTTCCTCAGCACCACATATATATAGAAAAAGCCAGAAGTGGTGCTGTGGCTCAAGTGGTGCTAAGCCTTGAGCAAAAAAGCCAGGGACAGTGCTCAAAGCTCAGAGTTCAAGCCCCAGGACTGGCAAAAAACAAAAACAAACAAACAAAAAAACACCATGATGGTCATGTACACCTGCTATCTTAGCTAAGGCAGGAAGTTTAAATAGAGAAATTGTGGTCCAGGCAGGCTGCTACAAAAAGGGAGTCCCTATTTGAAAAATAATGAATGCAAAAAGGATGGGATGTGTGGTTCAAGTGATATAGCACCTGCCTGGCTGGAGCTAGATTTCAAACCCCAGTTCTGCAAAACAACAACAATAAAACCCCACAATTAGAAATACTGGAATGAAGTTTCAAATAGATGCAAATCTGGTCAATATCCATGTGACAACTAATGGCATTACACTAGATGTATTTCCTTTGCATTTCTATTTCCATGAATAAAAGCATTTTCCATTCTTCTCAGTTTTCTACAATTTATACACTATGAAAGAGTTCAAAGCCAATGAAATGCACAGATAACTCCAAGGAATGCACAAGTCAAAATATCGAGTAATCTTTTTTGTCTATTCTGTCTTTCACAATTTTCCTTGACACTGGAAAGAACTCTTGTAATCAGAACTGCTTTTAGGTCAGCAGGGCCCATAACCCTTGGGGCCCAGGTTAGGAAGACTGCCTAAGGATTGGACTAAGTTAACTGCTGCAAGTGTAATTTGACACTTAAAAGAGAATTAGTAATGCCCAAGACAGATTAAGAAACCAAGGGTAGCTTTTCCAAAGCCTCAGGAGCTAGGAAATCTGACAAGTGGCGAGATCCACCCATGAGACTGAAAGCAGCTGGTGATGGCCTGAGACGTTTTGCGTAAAGAAAAACACATGTCTCCCTTTATTACTCTATCTTCCAAAGCACAGCTCAGGACATCTGGTTGAAATACAACACCTTGATTCTTGCCTGGCAACAAAGTACAAGTAAATACAATCCTTAAGAAAAGGCTCACTGGGAAACTGCAGGAACACATTAGGGAGGATTGTGAAGATTTCTGCCAATTTTTCTAGCACTTCACATATTGTGTAAATGATTTTCTATTAAGTGCCTGTACACCTTCGTGTCTTATGTATATCTGAAAAACAGTAGAGGCCCAGAAATTAAAAGCAAGCCAGAGGGTTTTCATTGAGGCTTTCCTCCACTCTCCATCTGTACTTGTTCTCACCAGGTTCCCTTGTTGCTCAGCCCTTCATTGACTAGTTTGGCCATACCTGGCATCTCATACATAGAGCAGAAGAGCAACATAGGGCTGGGAGCAACCTGAATCTTTTCATTGTTTCCACTTTTTCCTTCACCTGCTTTCTAGTAACAACCCAGACTATTAGGTAAAAACAAAAGACATGAAAACAACAATTCTTATACACACACACACACACACACACACACACACACACACACACACACTCAGACATTTTTTTGTTGGTTTGGGAACTTAAACTCAAGGTTTCATACTCTCTTGCTTGCTTTACCGTACTTGCTTATGGCTGGCATTCTACCATTTGAGGCATGCCTCCAATCTGGGTTTTTGCTGTTTAATTGGACATGGAGTCTACAAATTTTTCTGCGAGAGCTGGCTTCAAATCACACTGGGTAGATTTGATAACAGGTGTGAGCCACCAGCATTCAGCTATATGCACCCGTGTGTGTGTGTGTGTGTGTGTGTGTGTGTGTGTGTGAGTGATAGTTAATTGGAGATAAGAGTCTCATGGACCTTCCTACCCAGGCTGGCTTCAAACTGAGACCCAAATATCTCAGCCTCTTTATGTAATTAGGGCTATAGCTGTGAGTGATGAGCACCTAGACACAGATAACATGTGTGTTTGTGTTGGTAGGAACGTAAACTTGTTTGACCACTCAGGAAAGCAATGCCTCAAAAAATTAAACATAGAAATAACTTATGTCCCAGCTATTCCACTCCTGAACATTTATCCAAAAAATTACAATGTTCATTTTAGCACTATTCATCATAGTCAATGTATGGAATCAGCCTATATGCCCTTCAGTGGAAAAATGGATCAAGAAAATTCGGTATATATGCACAATGGAATTTTACTCATTCATTAGAAAGAATGATACTGTGCCATTTATAAAGAAATGGAAAGACCTGGAAAAAGTATATTAAGTGAAGTAAGTCAGGCCCAGAGAGACAAAGGATTCGTGTTTTCCTTTATATGTGGAAACTAGAATTAGCTTATAAACTTATAAGTAATGGTATGCAAGCATATGCAAATGTATTAACTGAAATATGGTAGATGGAAGGGAGAATTCAAATAGTGTAATTCCTTAGAAAGGCAAAGTCAAAATTCAGCGATATTAAGCACTGGGAAGCAGGAACTTGAAAGAAGTGGAGTGGAGTCAAGGGGGAAGGGGTGGACAAATGAAGAGAAGAGAAGAATGCAGTCAAGAATTCAATGCATATCCTACAAAATTAAAAGAGAGTAAGAGAAGGGATGGGTAGAGGATACATAGGTGATAATGTTGGAAGCGATGACATTAATCAAGATGGATTGTGTTCATAAACTGCTTTGTTAAGTGGCAACTGGTTTGTACTACCACTTAAAGATCATTAAAAATGTAAAAAAAATGAACTATTTGTCAAGAGCTAGCAATTCCAATTCCAAATTTAAGATTTTTCTGGTTCTTAGGTATGATTGGACACATTCAACCATGCTGGTGCTAAAGAACAATAAAGAGATATAATTCTATACTTATTAAAGTAGTAAAAAATCCAAGTACATGTTGGCTTGTCTTGGAGGGAGAAGATGGAACTATAACCCCCTATTACTCCAGTAGCAGAATACATGAAAACAATTATTTTGAAGGGTGATTTGGTGATATATATATATATATATATATATATATATGAGATCATAAAAATTATTTGTGCCAAATTCTACTTCTGGAATTTTATCATTAAGATTACCATTCAAAAGAATACATATTCACATACACATGCACGTGCACACACGAGCACACACACACACACACACAAATAAACTTTACAATTCCACTGAGCATAATCTCAAAAACAACTGAATAATAGTCATGTGTTCAACAAAATCACAGTACAGTGAATTAACACACATACACACTTGATTTAATACAGTAAGGCAATAAAAATTATAATTCTGCTGGGTATGTATATTGGCCTACCAACAATCCCAGCACTCCACAGGCTGAGGCAGGAAGATTGAAAGTTCAAGGCCAGTAAGACCTTGTCTCAAAAAGTTGTGTAATTCTGAGGGTTGCAATCATCATTGAAAATTCTAAACACAATGATGTTGGACAGATAAATAGAACCCACAATTGTGTGTACACTTTCATGGTAGCTCTATTAACAACAGCATTTCCAGGAAAAGATTATAAAACAGATATGTGTAAACAATCATGTTGGGTAGGGAGGTGGAGTTACAGATAAAAATAGTATCATTTTGTTGCCTTTCATGGAATAGAGATGCTAAAATAAAAATAATAAAATAAAGCAAATAAATGAGCAAAACAAGTGCTGGCCTAACACCCAGGAAACTAATTAGAATCTCTTCTCTGCCTAAGCTGCCCTTCCAGATCTACCAGCTCCTGCCATCTGCTTCTAATCCTGGAGGAGGGAAAGGGAGAAAAAAGGGATGTTGCTAAAGGAGTGGTACCCAGGAGAATGTGTTTGTGACAGCCAGGAGACTTATTGCTGCTGAATGGCTCTGCTTATTGTACTGAAGAAGTTGGGCATTTCAAAGGACAAGGAGCCCCTCTGAGCCTCCATTTAAATGTACTTAACAATAGAAAAACATTTGCATTCAGCAACTGTTAGAATAAGTCTTTGTTTTCCAGAGGACTTAATGGTTGCTTCTAATTTATTTACATGTTTATTTCAATAGGTGATAGAACAACAATAAAAGACATTTAAAAACCATAACATCTACAATTCCATCACATAAACAGTTTTCCCTTTCTGAAGGCTAACTTCAATGAACATAAATTGTTTTATGTATTTGCAATTATAGTATATATACTTTATGCTATCTTTTCTGTTGCTATTATGTCGTAAGCACTTTTTTCATTTTTGTATTTCCAGAGCTACTTTAACCACTGCACATTCCATAATATTGATTGACTGATATTTATTTATTTATTTTTGATGCACAAAATAATGGGCATCATCGTGCCATTTCCACACATATATGTGATATATTTGATCATATGCACTCCCAACCCTTTCCTCCTTTCCCCTTTTCCTGGTCCCTGTCTGTAAATATTCCCTCACTTCTCTGTCTTTACATTTGTTTGTTTTGTTTGCATTTATGGCTCTAGATTTCTCATATGAAAGAAAACATGAGATAGTTGTCTTTCTGAGTTTGCCTAATTTTGCACTTAACATTGTAAGGATTACTTATTAAGTTATGTCCCTAATACTGGTCATGCCAAATTGTCTCCAAAGTGTTTGTGTGTGGCACCAAGGTGTGAATTCATGTCCTTATCCTGTGCCTTCCAGAAATGTTCTCTATCATATAAGACACATAAGACCCAGGGCCCTATTTTTCTTCCAAGCCTCTTTTCATTCTGATGAGAAGGAAGCATATTTTGAGGAGTATTATCTAACTAATTCAGGTTAGAAGCCTTCCAATTCCTGTACTTGACTTTCTAGTATTTTGTACAAGGAACTGTCCACTAAATGTGTGTGTGTGTGTGTGTGTGAGAGAGAGAGAGAGAGAGAGAGAGAGAGAGAGAGAGAGAGAGAGAGACCCAGAAACTTAGAATGAGAGACAGAGATAAAGATAGAAACCGAGAGACACCAAGAGAGAGACTGAAAGAGACTAAGAAATAGGGATGTGTCATGAGGGTATTAGAATAAACAAAAAGCCAGGTGCAGGTGGCTCACACCTGTATTCTTACCTACTTATGTGGCTGAGATCTGAGGATAGCTGTTTGAAGCCAGCCAGGGGAGGAAAGTCTGTGAGACTATTACGTCCAATTAACTACCAGAAAACCAGAAGCAACCCCCCCCTCCGCCACAAAGACCAATATGCAGGTTTCAAAGAGTACTAGTGTTCATACTAAAATTGTTGCAGGGTTTTGTGCTGTTCTATTTTTGGCTAGACAGGGCAAAGTTCTGCTGATGAGACAAATTTGAAGGAAGACTTTCAATTTGCCTTCTTTGACTAGACGGGTTTAGATTCTTTGACGAACTGGGTGGTTGCTGGACCTCTCTTAATTTCAACCCTACATTTTTTTAATTTTTTTTTTAATTTTTGGCCAGTCCTGGGGCTTGGACTCAGGGCCTGAGCACAGTCCCTGGCTTCCTTTTGCTCAAGACTAGCACTCTGCCACTTGAGCCACAGCGCCACTTCTGGCCACTTTCTGTATATGTGGTGCTGGGGAATTGAACCCAGGGCCTCATGTATATGAGGCAAGCACTCTTGCCACTAGGCCATATCCCCAGCCCCTCAACCCTACATTTGTAAGTAAAGAATCAGACTACAGAACCGATGCTGTGGCTCAAGTTGTAGAGTGCTAGCTTTGAGCACAAAGAGGCTCAAGGACTGTGCCCAGGCCCTGAGTTCAAGGCCCACAACCGACCAAAAAAAAAAAATCTGACTAGACGAAGTTGGAGGTCTTCACTGGTTCTAATTCAGACACTAGTTATCTATTGATTTGCTCTGTAATTCTGTTGGCCTTCTGTCTTCCTTAATCCAAAATCTCACTTCCCTGAAGCCCCTGATCCACTTCTGTCTCTTTCATTTTCAGGAAATGACCTTGAATTCTCCCTTCTACCTGAGACTTGCATATCATCTTCCTGTGGCATGAACACAAGTTCCTCTCCTTATCCCATCTTTTTTTTTCTCCTGTCAGGTAAATTTGCCTCACTCCTAATTTTTCAATCCAGTGCCTCTTACTTTTAGAGATACCACTTATTTAATCATGCCCTGTAGACATTTTTAGTTTCTCCCTTTCTTCTGCTTCCTTCCTCTCTGTGCACATGCTCAGATATATCTTATGCTAAAAATCATCCCAAGATCAATCCACCACTTCCAAATTTTATTCTTCTTTTCCCTTTTGCCACCAAACTGAAAAGTCATTTACATTCAGATCTCTGTTTTCTCTCCAAAGAACAGTCTAATGACATTTATTCCTGTAGATTAGTCTCCTCTGATAATAACTTCTTTCAGTTTGGCTGGAGCCAAAATATTGGCTATTGTGAAACACTGAAGAAATAAGAAATAGGAGTTATATGGGTGCTTAGCTAGAAGAAATACTTCAAAATAATAAAATGAGGTATTTAGGTGATTGGATTTTCATAGGTTAATTTTCTTTGTTTAATTTTCTCCATCTCTTATGATAAAGTTATACTACTTCATAATTAAAAGCAGGTTTTCTTGTGGAAATTGTATGTACCTATATGTACATATGTGGATGTAACCAGTTATGGTGATGCATGCTGTAATCTCAGCACTCAGGAGATTGAGGCAGGAGGATTGTGAGTTCAAGGACAGCCTGAAGCACATAGTGAGCTCAAGGCCAGACCCTATCTTGAAAACATTGTATCTGTGTGTGTTAGAAGGGATGGGAGGGAGGAGAGAAGAGAGAGATTGAGAGAAGAGAGAGAGATTGAGAGAGATTCTCCTCCCTTGGTCCTTTCTCCTTTTTGTTTCTCTTGTTGCCTTGGTAATCTCATGTATTGCCATGCCTCAATAATACTTTCAATTATGAGGGATTCTGTGTCTATCTCTTTGGTCTCAGTTGCTTTACTGGGTTTCCAGCCACCTGCTTTGAAGTACTAGTTGAAGGTACTTGCTACAATTACACATTCAAAACCATCTCTTTTAACTGAGACATTAGCATGAAAACTTAACACATCCATAACACTGGCCATATTTTCCCTTTTTCAAAGTTAACACTCTAGGTCAAACTATCCCTTTCACTCTAGGTCAAACTATCAACATTGGATAACTACAACAGCTTGTGTGTGTATGCACACGTGTTTGTGTGTGTGCATGTGTGCGTGTGCACGTGCGCACACACACACCAGTACTCACACTTGAACTCAGGGCCTGGGCACTGTCCCTGAGCTTTTTTGCTCAAGGCTACCACTCTACCACATGAGCCATACCACTACTTTCAGTTTTTTTTTTCTTTTTGGTGGTTAGTTGGAGATAAGAGTCTCATGGATATTCCTGACTGCGCTGTGTTTGAACCAAAATCTTCAGATCTCAGCCTACTAAGTAAACTAGGATTATAGGCACGAGCCATTGGTGCCTGGTCTTCAACAGCTTTTTAACTGGCCTTTCCACAGTCTTCCTTGCTGTGCCCACACACCAATGAACATGATCTATTTGAAGCAGATAATGGTATTCACTTGTTTAAAACCCAGGGCTACCTGGGTACTAGTGGTTAGCACCAGAAAACCAGAAGTGACACTGTGGCTCAAAGTGATGGATGACCCTTGAGCAAAAGAGCTTAGGGACAGTGCCCAGGCCCTGAGTTCAAGCCCCATGATTGACAAAAAATAAACAAATAAAATAAAACATAAGGCACTTTACATATAGTCTTAACCTGAAATGCATTTCTGTTTATCTCCTCTCCCTGGTGATATTCTTTGCCTAGATTATCTTCTTCCTGTCCTGAACATTCCCTTCCATGCCCTCAAACCACCTACCTTCTCTCTTGCTTAAGAGCTATTGTATCTGTTGTTCTCACTGCCTCAACTGCATTTCAGTGCCAATCCCAATCCCTCCACAAACTCTACAATGACAGGTGAGGGCTTGTTTTGGTCTTGTTGTAGAACTGACTCCATCTTGATAATTAGGTCAACCTGACCCCAAAATTGATTCTGTAAATGGCTTGTTATTTGCTCTACCCTCCTACATCTGTGCCACACTTGCTCATTTGTTGCTTACTCTATCCCCTGCGTCAAGCCCCTACATCTGTGCTACACTTTTACCTTTATAAACCTTACGGACGTAATGGTCAGGGGTCTCAATCTAGATCTGCTGCGTTGATGACGGTTGTGAGTCCAAGCTCGAGTTTGAAATAAAGACTCGTGCGTTTGCATTGGAATTGGCTCCTTGATGATTTTGGGGGACCCCAAATCTGGGCATAACAGTCTGTTCAAAATACCTTAGAACATAAAAATTTCTAGAGTCTGGGAAGACCAAGACCAAGAGACATTAGTTGACTTGGGGTCAAGTGAGAGCCCCTTAATCTCAGATGGTATTTTCTCACTGCATTCAAAGATAGCAGGAAGTGCCAGGTGCTGGTGGCTCATGCCTGCAATCCTAGCTACTCAAGAGGCTTAGATTTGAGAATCACTGTTCAAAGCCCAGACCCAGAGTTCAAGGCCCAGGACTGATTGATAAATAAACAAGAAAGAAAGAAAGAAAGAAAGAAAGAAAGAAAGAAAGAAAGAAAGAAAGAAAGAAAGAAAGAAAGAAAGAAAGAAAGAAAGAAAGAAAGAAAGAAAGAAAGAAAGAAAGAAAGAAAGAAAGAAAGAAGAAGAGAAGAAAAGAAAGGAAGAACGAAAGAAAGAAAGAAAGAGAGAGAGAAAGAAAGAAAGAAAGAAAGAAAGAAAGAAAGAAAGAAAGAAAGAAAGAAAGGAAGGAAGGAAGGAAGGAAGGAAGGAAGGAAGGAAGAAAGAGAGAATGAAAGAGAGAGAGAGAAAGGAGGAGGAGGAGGAAGGGAGAAAGGGCAAGTAGGCTCTTTGGGGGCCCTTTTTGTGTGTGTGTGTGTGTGCCAGTCCTGGGGCTTGGACTCAGGGCCTGAGCTGCTAAAGGCTAGCACTCTGCACTTGAGCCACAGCGCCACTTCTGGCCATTTTCTATATATGTGGTGTTGGGGAATGGAACCCAGGGCTTAATGTATACGAGTCAAGCACTCTTGCCACTAGGCCATATTCCCAGCCCCCCCATTATCTACTTGAGAGACCACATATAGGAGGGCTACCAAAAACAGAGAGAAAGAGAGAGAAATATATATATTTATATATATGCACATATATAATAAATCAGACAACAGATAACTTTGAGAGGTCAGTATAATGTCCTGAAGATTTAGCCAAGCTATTATATCAACAGTTGATTTTAATTTCCAAGTAGCATTCCATAGCATATATGTAGCATAGTTTGTTTAACCACTCACGTTTTAGTTTAGTCTACCTGAATCATATCCAGTTTTTTTTATCTGAATGAATGAAGTGGCTATGAATATTCATATCTTCTAAGTTTGGGGGAGAATATAAATTTTCATTTCTCAGAGCGCAATTACAAAGCCATACAATAGTTGCAGGTTTAGTTTTATAAAGATCTATTTCCAAAATGATTGAGCCATTTTTTCCCACCAATAGCACTTGAGTGACCCATTTTTTCTACTCTCTAACAGTACTAGGAGCTGTCAGGTTCCCCCCCTCCCCCCACACACACATACACAGTCATTCAGCTAGCAGGACTGGAGACAGGGCTCAAGTGTTAGAGTACCTGTTTAGCCAGTATAAGACCTGAGTTCTAAGCCCAGTGCTGCCAAAAAAAAAGGGAGAGGGGATGTTGATGATAAATGTATCAAAATACTTTATTGCCCTACTTGGCATGTTTTCATGAGATTATTTGCCATGTCTATGTCTTCTTGTTCTCCCCATATCTTTTGTCCAATTTTAATGGAGTTTAGAGGGTTCTTTATAAATATTAGATACAAGTCTTTTTTCAAATATACAGTGGTCATGTATTTCCTCCCAGTGTATCACTTTTCTTTTCTTCTTCTTTTCAATGGAGCAAGTTTTGTGTTGTTTCTTTGTTTAGTTTAGACAGGGACTCACTATGTAGCTCAAGCTGGCCTCCCACTTACAACCCTCCTGCCTCTGCTTCCCAAGTGCTGGGATTGCACGTGTGAACTATCATATCTACTTCCAGCAAACATTTTTTTAACTTTGATCAAGTCTAATTTACCATTTCTTTTTTGCTTTATAGGTAGTGGTCCTGGTGTAAAGTCTAAAGAATTCTTTCCGGTTCTATTTCTCAAAGACTTTCTCTTATTTTTTCTAACTTTGTATATGTTAAGTATTGTCATTCATCTTGTGTAAATTTTGCATGAGAGGTACACAGGTTAGATAGAGGTTCACTTTCCTGCCTATGGATGCTAGATTGTCTCAATACCTGTGTTTCTATGCTTCTACTGTTGAACTGGTTTTGGACCTTTGTCAGAAATCATCTAGGCTCATTTGTGTGGGTCTCTTTCTAGATTCACTGTTCTAGTCCTTTGATCTGCTTATCACTCTTTTTTTTTTGGCCTGGGAGCTGCTCCTGAGCTTCTGTGCTCAAGGCTAACCATCTATCACTTTGAATCACAGATCAACTTCCAGTTTTTAGGTGGTTAATTGGAGATAACAGTCTCACAGACTTTCCTGCTGAGGCTGGCTTCAAACCATGATCTTCAGAGCTCAGCCTCCTAAATAGCTAGTATTACAGACATGAGCCACCAGTACCCAGCTCGTTTATCACTCTTTTAGTAGCACTATTTAAAAATTTTTATTTATCGTTAAGTAGCTGGACAAAGGAGTTGCCATTCACCAAAGCAGTTTGTGAATACAGTGCATCTTTATCAATGTCATCCCTTTCAACATTCTCACCCACCACTCCCATCCCACACCTTCTCTTACTTAATTTTAGGTTATGTGTTCATTTTTTTGCTATTTAACACAGAAGTTTATATGTACAATGTATTTGGTCTGTGTCATCACTTCACCATCTTCACCCCCCCTTTGACCACTCGCTTCCCTTATATTTCTCAATCCTGTGGTATATATGATGAATTCTTGCCTGCCTTCTCCCCTCATCTCCCTTCCTTCTTCTACCCCTCTCCCTTTGGCCTCACTCTTCCCTCTTGCTATATCCATTTCCTGGCACTGTTTTGATGACTCTAGCTATATAGTAATCAAGTGTGTGTGTGTGTGTGTGTGTGTGTGTGTGTGTGTGTGTGTGTATAACCAATATGCTTATTGATATTTTGGGTAGACTGCTTGTTTCACTTTATTTTTTTTCAAGTTTGCTTTAGCTATTCTAGGCCTATAAATTTTAGAGTAAGCTTGTTTATGTGTATAAAAACATTACTAGGTCATTTAATTTGACAGATTTATTGAGATATAAATGGTATTCATTCAAATTACATGTTTAAACTGTTTACTTAGGTATACTTTCATTCTGTCATCTATACGTTTTCTTTGCTAAATCTTTTGAAGAATAGCAATTATACATTTTGATCAAATGTAATAAATTAGGCCCTTGGTATATTATATAAGAAAAATATTGCCTAATAAAGTTCACAAAGGTTTTTAGAAATTATTTCTTCTAAAACACTTATATTTAAGTCCATTCTTCCTACCTACAATTTAGGTCTATGATCCATTTTGAATTAATTTTTTTGCCAGTCCTGGGGCTTGAACTCTGGGTTTAGGCACCCTGAGCTTCTTTTGTTCAAGGCAAGTACTCTACTACTTGAGCCACAGCACCAACTTCCAGCTTTTTAAAGTAGTTAATTGGAGGTAAGAATCTCCTGGGAAGCCTGGGCTGCCTTCAAACTGCAATCCTCAGATCTCAGCCTCCTGACTAGGATTACAAACACGAGCCACTGGTACCCAGATCTTTGGTCTCCTCCTCCTCCTCCTCCTCCGCCTCCTCCTCCTCTGCCTCCTCCTCCTCCTCCTCCTCCTCCTCCTCCTCCTCCTCCTCCTCCTCCTCCTCCTCCTCCTCCTCCTTCATCTGTAAATACTTCCACAGAGAAGTTGTCATTTAACAAAGCAGTTTATGAATCCAATGTATCTCGATTAATGTCACCCCCTTCAACATTCTCACTCATCCCTCTCCTACCCACTCGTTCTCTCACTCTTCTTGATTTTGCAGGATATATATTGAATTCTTGGCTGCATTCTCCCCCTCTTCTCTCTCTCTCTCCTTGGCCCCACTCCACCAATTTCAAGTATCCATTTCCTGGTGTTTATTTTGCTGAACTTTGACTTTGCTTTTCTAAAGAATTACACTACTTGAGTTCTCCCATCAATCTACTATATTTCAGTTAATACATCTGTATATACTTGCATACCACCCAACATAAATTTATAAGCTAATTCTAGCTTCCAAATATAAGGGAAAACATGAATCCTTTTTCCCTCTGGGACTGACTTACTTCACTTAACAATTTTTCTAGGTCTTTACATTTCTTAACAAATGGTATAATATCATTCTTTCTAATTCATGTCTAAAATACCATTGTGTATATAACACATTTTCTTGACTTATTTGTCCACTGAGGGTCATCTGGGCTGATTCCATACTTGGGCTATGGTGAATAGTGCTGCAATGAATGTGGTTGTGCTGATGGCTTTAATTTATCCTGGTTTATAATTTTTTGGATAAATGCTCAGGAATGGAATAACCAGATCAAAGGTTAGTTCCTTGTTTAATTTCTTGAGGCATCTCCATACTGCTTTCCCGAGTGATTGAACACGTTTACATTCCCATAAGCAGTGTATTAGGGTTCCCTTTTGGGTGAATTCTGGCTGGCATCTGTTATTGTTAGTTTTCTTGACAATGACCATTCTAACTGGGCTGAAGTCGAATCTCAGTGTTGTTTTGATTTGCATTTCCTATATTGCCAGACAGGTTTATTGTACATTTTTTTTACTTCTTCTCAATTAAGAGTAATTATAATGTAACTCATTTTTTTTGCCAGTCCTGGGCCTTGGGCTCAGGGCCTGATCACTGTCTCTGGCTTCTTTTTGCTCAAGGGTAACACTCTGCCACTTGAGCCACAGCGCCACTTCTGGCCATCTTCTATATATGTGGTACTAAGGAATCAAACCCAGGGCTTCATAAGCACTCTTGCCACTAGGCCATATCCCCAGCCAATGTAACTCATTTTTACATATTGATCATATATCTTTCTGTCTTGCTAAACAAGCATAAGAGTTTAAGATTTTCCGAAAATTCCACTGGATTTTTTGGTATAGATGATCATATCTGTGAATAAAGACAGTTTTACTTCTTCTTTTCATAGTAGATATATCTGATTTGTTTGTGTTGCCTAGTGGCACTGGTTAGAATACTCAGTATGATGTGGAAGTGGTGCTATTTTTTTTGTTGGATATTTTACCAATAAGTATGACATTAGCTGTAAGGTTTTTGCAGATATTCTTCATCAGATTAAGGAGATTCTCTTTTCTTTCTACTTTGCTGCTGAGAATTTATATCATAAATGGATGTTGGATTTCATTAAGTACTTTTACTGCATTTTTTATTTTGTTAACATCGCAAATTACATTGAGTAATTTTCAAATATTTAACCAGCCTTAAGGTAAGCTCCACCTAACCATGAGGCATTATTATTAATGTGGTAAATTCAATATGCTGAAATTTGTTTCAGAAAAATGATCAATGGAATAAATTCTGGTTTCATAGAACATATTTTGCTATCAGCAATGTAACTGAAATCCTGACTTTTGTGACCTGGGTGGAAGCCGGGGTCATATTAAAGTCAGGTATGAGGGAAAACTATTATTGGATGATTTTTCCTGGATGTGGACTGTAAAAAAGATAATTTAGAAGTAGAGAATATAATACTGGTTAACAGGGGCTTCCAGGAGTACTTGAAAAGGAAAGAGAAAATTAGAAATTCATATTTATGATGATTTGTAGTTAATAACAGTGTATTTATTGTCATGAAAATCACTAAGAAACTTTAAGTGTTCATTAAGAAAGTGTTGTGTATGTAATATTAACTTGCTATATCATGTTGCATGTGGTAAATATATATGTTTCTTATTTGTCATTTAGAAAAAAATAAAGAAATTTGAAAAAAATATTTTGCTATCAGGATAATGAGATAGGAAATATTTGCTTCCCTTTTATTTTCTGGAAGAATTCCTGTAGAATTTATGTTGTTTAAAGATGTTTTGGTAGGGGCTGGGGATATAGCCTAGTGGCAAGAGAGCTTGCCTTGTATACATGAAGCCCTGGGTTTGATTCCCCAGCACCACATATACAGAAAATGGCCAGAAGTGGTGCTGTGGCTCAGGTGGCAGAGTGCTAGCCTTGAGCAAAAAGAAGCCAGGGACAGTGCTCAGGCCCTGAGTCCAAGGCCCAGGACTGGCAAAAAAAAAAAAAAAAGTTTTGGTAGAATTTATTAATGAAGTCATCTAGTGTTGGGGATTCACGCTGCCCTTCCCCCAGCCCTGGGGCAGTGTGGGAGGGAGCCCCTCCCACCTTCCAGCCTCAACCAGAAGAGAAGCAAGCGGTCCCCGCCTCTCGGCTAGGCCAAGTGTCTAATGGCAGAAGCCTGGCCCTTGGGGGATTGTGATCTCCGCCCACAGAGGAAGTTTCATGATGTCACCTGATGGGCAGCCCACCTCAGCCAATCAGCTAGTCACCCCAAGTCCCGCTCCTTCTGCCTTTGTCTCTGTAATAAATTCTTCTGCCTTCCTTCTGCACGGGTGAGACCGGTAGACCATCCAGACTGGCTCCCCGGAATTTTCTTCCTGCGTCAGACACGTGAGGGGGGCTGAGGGGGAAGGGGATTTCGGCAACTTTCCTCATCTTTGCGTTATCCATAGGAACACGCTTTGTTCCTTCCGCGGGCGGGAGGGATAAAGCCGAGTGTTCTTTCATAGTTTGGGATCAGGCATTTCCCCCGGGAGATAGGGGGAAAAGGGGTCATGAGCCCCAACAATCTAGAGTCTGACTTTTTGTGGGAAGGTTTTATACTAAGAATTCAATTCTATCATTACATGCAGGGCCATTCCGATTATCGAATTCTTCTCTTGTGAGATTTGATATCCAGGTCCCAAACTGTAATTTTGTGGAACAATACTTGTTTAGCTTGTGTGAGGTCCTAGGGAGTGGTAGTTGGGGAAAATATACCATGGTAACCCCAAAAGAAGTTCTAGATATCTAGTTATGCTATGCCAGCATTCTTTTAATATTTCATGGAATTTGTAGTGCTGTCATCATTCTCATTCCTAATATTTGTAATGGAAATCTCTGGGTTTTTTTTTTTTTATCTTGCTTAGTTTTTGTCGTTTGGTTGGTTTGATTAGAGGCTTATCAATCTTACTGATCTTTGGAAAAAAACTGATTTTGATTTCATTGATTTTTGTTATTTTCCTGTTTTCTATGTCATTAACTTCTATTATAGTCTTTATTGTTACTCATTTATCTTTTCCTTTTTGGATTATATTTGTTGGATTACATTTGTTCTTTGGCTATTTGAGATCATTTTCATTCAACCTTTTGTTCTTTTCCAATACAGATATTTTCTTGCTACCATTTTCCCCTTCTTACTGCTTTCACAGTATCTCATAAATTTTGATGTGTTGCATTTTCATTTTCATTCAGATATGTCTTAATTGCCTTTTAGACTTACTATCTGACTCAAGAGTTATGTAGAAGGATTCTATTTTGTCTTCAAATATTAAGTATCAAATACTATGCATTTTTGTTATTGCTTTCTAATTTAATTCTACTGTTGTGAAAATAAACACATACTGTGTATGCATTAGATTCTCTTAATTTTTGTAAAATTTCTTTTATTGCCTTACTGGCCTACTTTGATAAATATTCCGTGTACTCTTGAAAGGGATGAGTATTATTTTGTTACTAAGTGGAATCTTCCATAAATGTCAATTAGGTCAAGCGTTCGTTGTATTGGTCCATTTGCGCTGCTATAAGAAAATACATCAGGCTAATTTGTAAGCAACAAAAATTTATTACTCACATCTCAACTAATAAAAATCCAGCTGTGGTGGTTCATCCCTGTTGTCACAGCTACATATGAAATGCAAATAGGAAGGTCATAGGCCAGGCCAGCCAGTGCATAAAAATGAAACCCTATTGGAAAAATAACTGAAGCAAAAGAGTCTGGAGGCTTGGCTTAAGTGCTAGAATAGTTCTTATATCTTTTGTTGTTGTTGTTGAACATGTGGCTTGAACTCAGGGCCTGGGCATTGTCCCTGAGCTCTTTTGCCCAAGGCTAGTGCTCTACCTCCTTAAGTCACAGCTCCACTTTTGGTTTTTGAGTGGTTAATTACAGATAAGAGTCTCACCAGGACTTTTCTGCCTGGGTTGGCTTTGAACCACGATCCTCAGGTATCAGTCTCCTAAATAGCTAGGATTTCAGGTATGAGCCACCATTGCCCAGCAGGTAGAATACTTCTTGGCAAGTTGACACTGTGTTCCAACCCCAGCTATTTGAGTATGGGAACCAGTGGGAATGGGAATATGAATAGAGAGAATGAACCAAGGAGAGAAAGTGTGTATGTGGGGGTGGGATATGAATATGATCAAAATACATGATATGTATCATGAAATCCATTATAAATTGTTTTTAAAAAGGGGTGAAAGAGAGGTAAGGAAGAATTATAGAAAAGATAGATTTGGTTAAAATATATACATGCTTGTAGATATTGCAGTACGATGTTTTTGTACAAATACATGCTAGTAAATTTTGAAAAATAGAACCCATAGAAACAGGCTGAAGTTATTGTCTTCAGGCAGTCAAGAAGTTCTTGAAGGATAGATTTCATTGGATGTAGAGGTCACAGCTTTGGTGGTCCACAGGTAAATTTTTTTTCTGCCTCCCAGAGAAATCTCAGCTCTTCTTTACAGCCTTCAAAGATTCAGTCAAGTCTATCCAAGATAAAATTCCTTAGTTAAAGCCACCTGATTAAGTACTTTAGCCACACCTGCAAAGTGTCTTTACTGTAATATCTATATTTGTGTTTGACTGAGTAATCAAGGACTGTATTCTAGCCAAGATAGCACACTAAAACAGTTCTTACAGTTGGATCTTGCTGTTTTATCTAATGTGACATTTTCTATAGTGTAATTGAGGTGTTTAGACAATTTACATGTAACAGAATAACCAATATAGTTATATCTAAATCTAGTATCTTATTATCTTGTTATTTGTTCTCTTTTTGTCCAGTTTTCTTCCCCCTTTCCTATTTCCCTAGTTTCTTTTGGACTAAGTACTGTTTTCATGATTCCATTCTACCTTTTTTGCTTGCATATTAGCTGTAACTCTGTCATGTTAGTTGTTGTTTTATAGTATACATTCTTCAGTTATCACAATCTACCTTTCAATGGTCTCATGGATCCTCATAAATAGTATAAGAATTTCATTGTGTTTGTTTCTATGGGGGTGAGGATCGAACCCAAAGCCTCACACATGCTTTGTTCTCATTTTCCCTTCTTGATTTTCTGTTATCCTATTTTTACTTTTAAGAATGCTATAAAACCCATGAAACATTGTTATTATTTTTGTCTAAACATTCAGTTATCATTTAAGGGGAATTACAGAGCAAGGAGTCATATTTATTTATCTCTGTAGTCAATATTTCTAGTGCTACTCATTTCTTTTTGTGCATGCTACTGGATCAATTGCATATTCTACTTGGTATCACCTTCCTTCTGAAGAACTCCATTTTTTATTTCTTGTACTGCAAGTGTGCGGATGATGAATTCTTTTGACTATTAGATGTCTGCAAAGCTCACATTTCATCTTCATTTTTGAAAGACATATCCATTGGGCAATGATTTCTAGATTGGCAGCTTTTTTTTCTTACAGTCTTTTAAAGTCATGGCTCCATGGTTCTTGTACTTACATTTTCCAGGGGGGAAAAATCTCTTTTATTATTTGTCCCTTTGAATGTATTGTACCTTTTCCCCTCTGGTTCCTGTTAACTGATTCCTCTGCATTTATGGATTTATTTTCTTCTCTAGCACCTTTTAACATTTTTTCTTTATCAATGATCTTCAGCAACTTGATTATATTGTGCCTTGGTTTGATTTGCTTCCTGTTTCTTGTGGTTCTTTGAGTTCTTGAAACTGTGTTTATATATTTTTCAACTAATTTTGACAATCTTGGCCAATCTTCCTTCAAATATTTTCCCCCTTTCCTTTCAGAGACACCAATGACTTCTTTCATTACTTGAAGTGGTCCCATGGCTTGTTGATGCTCTTTCAATTTTTTTCAAATTATCTTCTTTCCGCGTATTTCATTTGGGATTATTTTTATATTCATGTTTAAGCACTGAATGTACATTTTTCCCATGCATTGTAAAGTTCAATTAGGGTCTTTGGAGTATATTTTATGCCTTGAGTTAATTCTCTGAACATGTGTAGTAGAGTTATAGTAAATGTTTTCATGTATCCTCTGCTATTTGTAATATCTGTGTTAGTTCTGGGATGGTTTCAACTGTTTGATTAGTCGCCACATTAGGAATTGTCTTTTTTTGCTTATTTGAAGGCTGGTAACCAATTATTGGTTGCCAGCTATTATAAATTTTACCTTGATTTTTCCTAATTATTCTTGTATTTCTATTCCTATAAATCTTCCTAAGGGTTGCTCTGGGATATAGTTATGTTACTTGGAAAGCTTTGATCCTGAGAGGTCCTGCTTTTCTGATTTGTTATATGAATATGGAATAGTATTTGACCTAAAGTTAATTCTATCTCACTCTCAAGGCAAGGCTTTCCTGATTATTCAACCCAATGTTCCATGAATTTGTAGTTACTCCATCTTTGCTGGGAGGACAGTAGCTACTATAGCTCCATGTGAGTATTGGATTCCCTTGAATCTTCTCAGGTGTTTATATATATTTTCTCTTATTAGAGTACTTTTCCTCACATGTTTATGCTGATTAGGACACTGTTGAACACCAGAGCTTCTGCTCATTTCCAAGGGTCTTTGTGCCACAATATCATCTTCAGGACTGTGACCTCTGAACCTTACTAAGTGTCCCTGAACATTCAGTGCCATCTTCTCACCTTGAGGAGTGTACTAGGATCCATATAGACTCTCTAATTCTGTTGTGGCCTAAAAAATTCTCATGGCAGCAGCTGAGCAATCACCGGGCTCAACTGTTCTCCTTTCCTTGGGGATCATTTTGTTGTTACCTCTGCGTAATAGTTAGACCTCAAAAATACTTGTTTCATATATTTTCTTTGCACTTTTAGAGGAGTTGTTTCAAGTGGGAGGGTAAACTTGACTGGCACTTCTATTTCATTTTGGCTTAAAGCAAGAAGTATTATTTAATATCTTTATTTTTAAAGGTTGTTAACTTATATTTAGCTATCTTCGAGTAGTTGTACAAAGGAGCTGCCAATTAACAAAGCCATTTATGAATACAATATATCAGATGAGATTTATTGAGATAGTTTTCATATCACACAGAATACCTATTAAAAGTATAAAAATCAACTTTTCTACATAGTCATAATTGTGCCAACATTACAAATAAGCAATTTTAGAATATTCTCATCTCCTTCAAAAGAATTTCATACCCATTAGAAATTATTTCACATTTTCCCTACTGCTGCTTTCCCAGTCTTAGGCAACTATTCTGTTTCTACAGATATGCCTGCACTGGACATTTTGTATAATTGAGCTAATACAGAATATGGTCATTGTGAGTGGCTTTTTTCACATATCCTTTTTTGGTGGTGGTAGGATTTGAACTCAGGGCATCATATTCCTAGCTAGGTGTTGTACCACTTGAGTCATGTTTCTTGCTATGGTTATTTTTCATGGAATATCTCACATGCCTGGGGCTAGCCTCAGGTTGTGCTTCTCCTATGTACACACACACACGGCTGGAATCATAGGCGTGTGCCACCAAACCTGGTTTATTGGTAGAGAAAAGGTCTGGCTAACTTTTTTGACTAAGTGGGTCAAAAACAGACACTCTCCCAATCTCTATGTCCTGAGTACCTGCAATTACAAGAGTGAGCCATTGATCCCAGTTCACATTGTATAGTATTCTCCAGATTTATCTGTGTTATAGCTTGTATCAGTACACCATTATTCTATATTGCTAAATAATATTCTATTAAATTGAAACATTATACTATCTGTCGATTCACCAGTTTATGTCAATTAGATTGTTTCTGTATTCTAATCAGTCACTAATGTTGCTAGAAATATCTAAGTGACAATTTTTGTACACAGATACACTTTCATTTCTCTTTAATGTGTGCCAAGGAATAGAATTGCTGAGTCTTATGGTAACTCTGTTAGTCCTTCAGACTATCTGATTTAACTTCAGTCCTCCCAGCTTGTGAGGAAGATACCATTGCCTCCATTCTGCAGAATTAGAGTTCATCTAGGTTAATTTGTTTAAAGTTACACTATTAAAAAGTAATGGGATTCAAGACCACATTGTCTTGGGAAATAGCCACTTTCATCCAGTATAGTTGACATGATAGATTGGTACAGTTGTTTCAAAGAGCAATTTCACAATATATGTCCAAAATGTTAAATGTGAGCACTTATGACCCAGTAGTTTTAGATGAAGGGATTTATCTAACACATATACTATAACTCCTACCAAAATATGTATAAAATACTAGGATACTTATTGTAAATTCATTGAAATCAAAGCATTTCAGACACAGAAAAGGTCAGCAATAAGGTATTGTACATGCATACAATTTGATGCTAGACAAATACTAGAAAGGATATGATAGGTAATACACTGGTAGAGAAAATGCTCAAAACTAGTAAGAAAAACTCCAACATCAGAATAATACATGTAGTCAGGATCAAGCTGGCAAGGAAACCCAAGATGTCCATACTTATATATGAACAGGAAATGACTGGAATACAAGAAAAAAAATTCCAAAATGTGAGAAATGGGAGTGAGAACAAAATACTTTTATTTCTTGTCTTATATATTTCTGTGTTGCTTTAGCATTTGGTTATGACTTTGTATAACTTCCATAACTTTACAAGGTTATTTTTAAATATCAGATATTTTGACTTCAACTCAATTGCTCTTTCTCATACATCACAACTATTTTCCATCTTCCTAACTCTTACCAAGGTCCAGTGTGCTTTCTTGTATCTCGTAAGTATTGAAAGTATTCAAAAAAGTTAACAAATGTGGTCCCTTTAAGAAAAGGCTAATTGGCTCCACAAAGCAGTTATAAATATGATTCAGAAACTTGTCTCAGAAAAAGCAACTCATTCAGTCGTAATAGAAAATTGGTAAGAGGGATTAGAGGGAGTTAGAAGTGAGAAATCTCGTTGCCAGAGCAACCTTTCCCTGATTGGAAGGAACTCCTCGCTTGAGAGGGGTTGTCCATGCAGAGGCTGCTGCCTCCATTTCCTTTGTTTCCACTCATCAGGCAATAAGCTCCACTCAAAGGAATTCTGGGAGTCTATTTCAGATCCACAGCAACAGGCATGTGGGATGATGACAAGAGAGAGGACTGAGTAGACTGGCAAACAGCCAGGGAGTCTCTGTGGTACAGGCCCAACTTAAAATCAAGGGAGGTGGCCAAAAACCCAAGATTCAGGGTTCAAGGAGATAGGACTAATTCAAGTTTTATTTGCACTGACTGGAGAGTCAATTTAGTACCTGAGAGCCAGGAACAGTAGGATTTTCAAAGAAATATAGGTAGAAGATTCTAGATTCTGTGGCTTGGTCTGAGATTTGAAGAGCATTCTATCCCAGAGCAGAAGAATAATAATGTGATTTGTTTCTCCATTAAATATAAGGAGAGGAGCTAGGTAGAGTCTAGGCTGGTTAGAAAGGTGAGATGGAATGGAGTTAAAGCCAGTAAGAGGCACAGGAGCTTCTGAAGAGTAGACATCTGTTTATCTACTACTGTATTCCCAAGACCTAGTATAATACTTGACAAAGCCTTTGTGAGGCAGATGTTTGTGTAGAATGAATGAAGTGCAGTTTGAAAATTTCACCTCTCTAAAAAGGCCTTTTCTATCTACTATAAAGAGCAGGCCCCTTTTCACTCACCAACTTATTTTTCTGCTCCATTCCTACACTGTGGTTTCTTGGCTGAGGCTATCTGAGCTTTTGGTCTATGGGTTTAGTCACTGTGTCCCTCGTTAGAATACAAGCTGCACAAAAGCAGGGACTTTGTATCATTCATCACTGTATTTCTGGCACCTAGAACAAGTGCCTGGCATATAATAGTTGTTTCACAAATATTTGTTAAAATCCAGGCCAGAAGAAGCAATCTAATGTAAGAACCACTTCCTATCATTTCTCAAAAGAGAAAACAAACCCCAAATGTAGTCTATAAAGTGATTCAACAATTGAATTTAGGGATGAGGTCCAAGGTCTTTTCTGTGTTTCTATTTCTTTACATTTCACTGCAGCTACAAAACTTATAACACACACATATATAAAACATAACATATAAATAACTTACATGTGTATATATGTGATATGTGTGTAACTTATAAATATACAGGATGTAACTTACAACTTCTCTTATATATTTCTTGTGGCAAGCAGATACATATTTTCTATATGATTTTATTTGATTATACTTTCTTTCTTTCCTAATTTTTGGTGGTACTTGGGATCAAATCCAGGGCTTCCCACAGGCTAGGAAAGTGATTGACCACTAATCATTTTCAATGCACTCTCCATGTGATTCTTCTCAAGCACTTTAAAAGCCTGAGCTTTGACCTGGCCCACAAGCTAAGTTAGCTTGTCATGGTTTTGTGGATAATGTAGAAGACATGGAATGCCTGAGTCCGAGTTATTATTATTATTATTATTATTATTATTGTTGTTTGTGCTGCAGTCATTGTTAATTTTTACCAACGCAATAGCCTGTGTCCACATGTGTGCCAGTATCTTGTGGCCTAAATCTTATGGGTGGCATGAAAGGGGTCAAGTTTCACAAGTGCAGGCAGTGAGTTAGGGATAAAGAAGGGACTCCCAAGCTTAGAAGTCTGAATCTTTTGTAATAGGCAGTAAGCTCATCTAGACTATGCTTAGAAGAAGAGCTTATCTTTACTCTAAGGGACGGAATAAGCTTGCCTTTCATTCAGGAGGAAGTCAGGGGTTCTATCTCTAAAGGCTGTTTGCTGTACAAATGCCTTTGGACTTATAGTCTGGAATGAAGGCAGACATGCAGAAAATTACTGAACAGCGATTCTTTTTTTTTTCTATCTTGAGGCTTGAATTTAGGGCTCTGTCCCTGAGCCTCTTTGTGCTCAAAGCTAGCATTCTATCACTTGAAGCACAGCACCACTTCTGGCATTTTCTAAGTCGTTTATTGCAGATAAGAGTTTCACAAACTTTCCTGCCCATGCTTGCTTCAAACTGCGATCTTCAGATTTCAGCCTCCAGCTTGCACAGCTATTCTGATATCCACTCAGATTTGGGAAACATTGCAACCTTGGCCTGGCCTTTTTCCTCCAGCCACATTACCTACAGCTAAGTGATCTCTATTGCACTGGAACTTGACCAATGAGCCAACTCAGAGTCACTGAAAGTTCTTACTGAAGAATCTGCCTTAAAAAGTAGTAAAGTACCCAGAACAAAAGGATAAAACATCCAGACAACTAGCTTTAGCAATTGTTAACAAGCATTTCTACAGCACCTACTTTTTCTAACTCTTTGCTAGGCACCAAGGATATTAAAAGTCACTTATTTAACTCCCAGTGCAACAAAAATGAATACAGGAAGCTGGTGTTTGAGATGCCTATGACCCTAGGAAAATTGAGAGGATGGATGGGGTTGGGAAGGATGAGGAAGAATGTTGAAAGGGGTGAAATTAATAAAAAAAATACATTGTGCTCACAAACTGACATATTAAATGTAAACCCCTTTAGTACTGAAATATAATTTTTAAATGTAAAAATAAAAATCATTCATTTAATACATGGTTTCAGAGTAGCAATTATGCAACAGGGCAAATCTTGAACTCAAATTCTTTCTGCCTCAGCCTCTTCCATGCTGAACTTATAGGGATGAACCACTATGATTGGCCTGATAATAAACATTAAACAAATAAAAAATATTGCCAGGTACTAGTTTCTCATTCCAGTAATCTTAACTACTCAGGAAGCAGAGATCTAAGGATTGCAGCTCAAAGCCATCTGGGGCAGCTGGGACAAATCTGAGAAACCTTTATCTCAAATAATGCAGCAAAAAGACAGAACTAGAAGTATGGCTCACGTGCTACAGTGCCAGCCTTCAGGGGAAACAGCTAAGGGACAGCATGAGAGCTTGAGTTCAAGTCCCAGTACCAGCATATACACACTCACAAAAAGAATAAAAAAAAGAGCAGGGGAAAAATGATGAATGAGAAGTTTGCTAAGGAGTCATGAGAGTGATCCATGGGGAGGAGAAGGCATGTGAAAATGACAGAGCTGCAAAAAAATCATGACATGTCTAGGGACTAGCAAATGGCCAGAATGTTAGCAACTGGGTAGATTGATAAAACCATGATAGCTGTTGGCCTGGAATTTCAGCACTTGAGAAGCTGAGGGTTGAGGATCTGGAGTTCCAGACAAGCCTGTACTACCTAGCAGGACCCTGTCTCAAAACAAGACAAAATAAACAAACTTATGTGGGTGTAAGGCAGTGACTCACTAGTAGAGCATGTGCTCAGCATACACAAGGCCTCATGTTCAATCCCCAACACGTACACACAAAAAGAAGAAAATCAAAGAAAAAGACAAAGGAATACAGCTATTACAGGTCTTTGGAATGGCGGATGGTGATGGGAACTGTCAAACAAGGACTCTGGAGCTGTACTGTCCTTCTGGTGTTGGGATCTTGCTTCTTTGTGAAGTTGGGAACTGGAGGGAACTCCCTTCCTTCACCTTCCTCAAATGCAAAATGAATATGATTACAACTACCCTCTGAAAAATAATTTCTTTAGTGAATTAAGACATACAATATATTAAGATAAACTCATATATTCCCAGAATACAGTACATACCATAGAAAAGTTATCAGCTCTTTTTATTTTAGACAATGCTAAGAAGTGTGACGTTAGGGTTTTTCTTTCTGATGATTGAGAGACTTCTGACAGTCTCTTAGAAGGAGACTTGTATTCACAAGGCAATATTTTCTTTATAATATTTTTTCTTTATTGTCAAAGTGTGATACAGAGGGGTTACAGATTCATATGAAAGGCAGTGAGTACATTTCTTATTCTACTTGTTACCTCCTTCCTCACTTCCCCCCTCCTCATCCTGCCCCTTCCCTTCTCCCCCCAAGAGTTGTGCAGTTGGTTTACACCAAATAGTTTCTTAAGTGTTGCTTTTTTTTTTTTTTGGCCAGTTCTGGGCCTTGGACTCAGGGCCTGAGCACTGTCCCTGGCTTCTTCCCGCTCAAGGCTAGCACTCTGCCACTTGAGCCACAGCGCCACTTCTGGCCATTTTCTGTATATGTGGTGCTGGGGAATCGAACCTAGGGCCTCGTGTATCCGAGGCAGGCACTCTTGCCACTAGGCTATATCCCCAGCCCTTAAGTGTTGCTTTTTGAATGGTTTGTCTTTTTGTTCTTTGTCTTTCAATACAAAGCAATATTTTAACCTCAATGAAAGCTATGGATCAATAAATAGGGGAGTGGGGGCAGGGAAGGAAAAACTGGCTGTGTTGGGGAATGGGTACTAGTGAGAGGGAGTAGGGCTAGCAAGGAGAGTGAAAGAGGATGAACATGGTCATTTGTATGTATGAAAATAAAAACAATGTATATAAATAGAACAATGAAACCTGCTGAAATTGTTTTGGAAAGGAAGAACTGAAGATGGAAGAGTAATAGAGCAGAGATTGACCAAAGTACATTGCATATATGTATGGAAATGCCACAATAATTTTTTCCTATGTAAAACTAACAATATGCTAATAAAACGTAGCATTTTAAGCCAGGCACCAGTGGCTTATGCCTGTAATCCTAGCTATTTGGGAGGCTGAGATCTGAGGATTACAGTTCAAAGCCTGCCAAAGCAGGAAGTCTGTGAGACTCTTATCTCCAATTAACTGCCAGAAAACTGGAAGTGGAGCTGTGGCTCAAAGTGGTGGAGTATTAGTGTTGAGATGAAGAGCTCAGGGACAGCACCCAGGCAAAGAGTTCAAGCCCCACGACTGACAAAAAAAAAAAAGCATTTTAGGAGCTGGATTTCAGCGGCTCATGTCTGTAATTCTAGCTACTCAGAAGACTGAGATCTAAAGGATCGCTGTTTGAAGACAGCCTGGAAAGAAAAGTATGTGGGACACTTATCTCCAATTAATGAGCAAAAAGCTGGAAGTAGAGCTGTGGCTCAAGTGGTAGAGTGTCAGTTTTGAGTAGAAAAGTCAAGCAGCTGCATGAGGCCCCGAGTTCAAACCCCAATATTGATACACACACACACATACACACACACACACACACACACACACACACACACACACACAGAGAGAGAGAGAGAGAGAGAGAGAGAGAGAGAGAGAGAGAGAGAGAGAGAGAAATGTTTTAAGGAAACCATCCCAGTGTCACACTGGTCATGGTAGCATTTCAGAAAAACAAAGAGTAGAGGGAGCATTTCTATACATGAAGAAAAGAACTTTCTGGAGAATACTATAGAAACCCAGGAAAAAGATAATAAGGGGTGGACTAGACATAAAAAACCACCAAGACAAAGAAGAGTAACAGAAGAATTAATTTGGAGTCAAATTGACAGAACATGGGAAAAGTTGGATGAGGAGAGTGAATGACAAGAAGGTTCATGTGATGTGCAGTTAGAGATCCCTGGGTGGGTGCCATGTTTGGGTGGAGCACGCCAACTTTCCTTAATTTATGTTCTCGTTTCCTGGTCCTAGAGGTGGTGACTATCCAACTCTGTTAGGTTTCTCTGCCTTCTCATAGGGGCTGTGTTGTTCCAGCAAGAAAAGAATCAGACTTGAAATGTGAATTTCCTAAAGTAGAAGCCAAGGAAGGAAAGTGAAGACCTACGACAGAGCTCCTGACCTCTGTTCCCAGCCCAGAAGCAGCAGGGAAGGGGAAAAGTCACACAATCCTAGCACTTAGCAATCACTGAAAGTCACCAACTTGGAAAGAAAAAAGTCAACGGAAGTGTGCCATGAGGGCTAGGGGTTGAGAAACTGCATTTAGAGAAGAGTCTAGAACACACCCTGGTGAGGATAGGCACAGACAACATATGACTGCAAGATCTCAGCTAAAGCAGGGAGGCCGCCAAGGCTTGCCTTTTCCTGGAGGCTCTCTATCCCCTACTTCTTAGGAACATTGAGCCAGAGCTTTGGGAAGAGAACATACTCCTGGCAGGTAGAAATGAGCTATGCATGAACTTTTAATAAAACATGAGAAAACAGATCCAAATCCAGGTCCTTCAGCAAAGAGAAACATGACTTTAGCTGAGTTTTCTCCTCCCCA
Source organism: Perognathus longimembris pacificus (assembly GCF_023159225.1). Lineage (NCBI taxonomy): Eukaryota > Metazoa > Chordata > Mammalia > Rodentia > Heteromyidae > Perognathus > Perognathus longimembris. The sequence goes on from NC_063188.1 coordinate 62,494,350, forward strand.
CAATTCGCCTCCAGGTCTCAGAGTCATTAATCAGACTAAATCTTCTATTTTCAAAGACAGCCTTTGAGGAAATAAAAAAGGTACAAGATAAGCTCAAAAGGGTATCGTGGAGAATTTGGTTGAATCTGTTTAAATCAAATAGAAGCTCTGGCCAACTATGTCCATGCCAAACACAGAGCAGATGGTATGGCTACCATGCCTGCCAACCAGCATCAAAACCAAAGGGAAGCTGGGCGCCAGTGGCTCACCTCTGTAATTCTGGATACTCATTAGGCTGAGATCTAAGCATCAAGGTTCAAAGCCAGTCCAGGTAAGAAAGTCTGTGAGACTCTTTTCTCCAAGAAGAAGTAGTAGAGAGAGGCAAAAGTAGAGCTGTGCTCAAGTAATGTGCTCAAGAACCTAGCTTTGTTGGCTGGGGATATGGCCTAGTGGCAAGAGTGCTTGCCTTGTATACATGAAGCCCTGGGTTCAATTCCCCAGTACCACATATACAGAAAACGGCCAGAAGTGGCGCTGTGGCTCAAGTGGCAGAGTGCTAGCCTTGAGCAAAAAGAAGCCAGGGACAGTGCTCAGGCCCAGAGTCAAAACCCCACTGGCCAAAAAAAAAAACCAAAAAAACAAAAAACCTAGCTTTGAGCAAAAAAGCCCAGGGACAGTGCCAAGGACCTAAGTTCAAGCCCCAGGACTGGCACAATACACACACACACATATATATATGAGCAAAAGGAAAAAGGACATAACAGGCAAATGTGAGATGAAATCCAGATGGACGAGCAACTGCAATCATGGGCACTGGTCCCAGAGAAATGAAAATTTGTATTCACACAAAAACCTCTGCACAAATGTTCATAACAGTTTTCCCCATGCAATAGATCCAAGCAAGAAACAAGCTAGATATACTGCAATGGTGGTACATCCATACCATGGAGTACTACTCAGTAGTGATAAAAAATAATGAACTGCTGATACAAGCAATAGCATAGATAAGTACAGAAGTTACACTGATTAAAAAGGACATTCAATTTGGCCTGGCACTGGTGGCTCACACCCATAATCCTAGCTACTCAGAAGGCTGCGATCTGAGGATTATGGTCTAAAGCTGGAAAGTCTGTGAGACTCTTATCTCTAGTAAATAACTTATAAAAAGCCAGAAGTGGTGCTGTGGCTCAAGTGGTAGAGCGCTAGCCTTGAGCAAAATAAGCTTAGGGACAGTACCTAGGCCTTGACTTCAAGCCCCAGAACCAGTACACACACACACACACACACACACACACACACACACACACACACACACACACACACGCACGCACCCACACACTTCCTATAGGTAATAAACTCTGATTCTGTTACTATAACATTCTTTTTTTCTTTTCTCGTTTCAGTATTGGGGCTTCAACTTCATTCCTTGCACTCTCAGTTAGCTGTTTCATTCAGAGCTGGTTCCCTACCACTCAAGCCATGCCTCCACTTCTGCCTTTTTGTCTGGGTTGGCTTTGAACAGTGATCCATACATTTTAGCCTGCTGAGTAGGTAGAGTTATAGGCATAAGGCACTGGTGCTTGACTATTTTTGGATGACAAAGTTGCAGAGGTAAAACACAAGAGGTGGGTAAGTGTGACTATAAAAAGACAACATATAACTGAGCAGGCCTGTGATCCCAACTTTTGGGAGGCTGAGGCTTAAGGGGCATGAGTTCAAACCCAGTCTTAAAATCCCCAAATTAGCCTAGATGTCGATCAACAGATGAATGGATAAGGAATATGTGGCACATATACACCATTGAGTATTATTCACCACAAAGAACAAAATTGTGTCAATGGCAGAAACACGATGGAACCAGAGATTATCATATTAAGCACAATAATCCCAACTCAGAAAGGCAATGGTCACATGTTTTCTCTCATTAGGGAAATCTTAAAACTCAAAACAAAACAACACACAATAAAACTATGAAAAAGAAGTGATACTATTACATAATAGGAAAAGAGCCAGTGGGAAGGGAAAGAGAAAAGTAGGATTAATAAATAAATTCAGTGGGGCTGGGAGTCTGGCCTAGTGGCAAGATTGCTTGCCTCATATACATGAAGCTCTAGGTTCAATTCCTCAGCACCACATATATATAGAAAAGGCCAGAAGTGGCGCTGTGGCTCAAGTGGTAGAGTGCTAGCCTTGAGAAAAAAAAAAAAAAAGAAGCCAGGGACAGTGCTCAGGCCCCAAGTTTAAGCCCCAGTACTGGCAAAAAAATAAATAAATAAATTCAAACATGTTATATACAGGGATGAACATGTCCTAATAAAGTCCAGTATATTGTATAATTAATACACACTAAAATAAATAAAACACGATAATTTTTAAAAACCAACAAAATGGCTCCTGTGGCATTAGAACTATTCTGTATCCTGACATGCATCCCAACATTGTGCATTCTGGGTATACAAATCAACACATGTGATAGGTTGCAGATGTCCTGTTTGTGATTTTGTATGATAGCTCCAAAAGTTATTATCTTTGGGGAAAATTGGATAAAGGTTATATAAGGCTACCTTGGTCAGTTTTTCAGGGTCTTAAATTTCTGTTTGGGTCTGACACAGGACCTCCAGACTCCTGTCCAAGTAGCTGAGATTACAGGTCATTTTGCCCAGCCCTCCTCTTTGTATTTTTTACAACTACACGTGAAGCCACATGATCTTAATGAAAATCACAATTAAAAGAAAACATAACTGAAGAAATACAATAACATTGAGTATTTTGGTGTTAGAATTTAATAAAATATGAATCAATAAACTAAAACTCAAAGGCAAGTTGATAAAAAAAAATGAGAGGATGGCAGAGCTAAACAATTATAGTAAAAAAAAAAACTACTAGGCCCTGATGACACTCACCTGTAATCCTACCTACTCAAGAGGCTGAGATCAGGAGGATCAAGGGTCAAAGCCAACTCCCAGCAGGAAAATCCAAGAGACGTTTTATCTCCAATTACAAAACACCAAAAAACTGGAAATGAAGCTGTGGCACACACACACACATACACACACACACACACACACACTCAGGAATCATAGTAAGAAACAAAATGACACCTTTTCAGAACTAATAAATTAATTAGAAATAGCATGGCACAAAATAATGCTAGCTGAAACACAGATCACTGACATACAAGAGGCAATATGATTAAAGTATAGTGAATCAAAGGCTGGTTAAGGACCCAGACACCTGTGGAAAAAACAATACTGTACAGAAAAGTTATGTAGGAATATAATAAAGAAGAAAGCTCCTTAAATGAAAGAAATGACTTAGTAAACAGAAAGTTATATACTGTGTTCAAGTAAAATTTTGAACTGATATTAAGATCTATGATAAAGTAAGTTTCAGAACATAATGAATGAAAAATATTCTTTGAATAAAAAAATATTTTTCAGCCATGTGCTGGTGGCTCCTTCCTGTAATCCTGGCTATTCAGGAGGCTGAGATCTGAGGATCAAACTTCAAAGCCAGTTTGGGCAGGAAAGTCCATGACACTTATCACCAATTAACCAACAAAGGGCCAGAAGTGGAGCTGTGGCTCAAGTGGTAAAGCGTTAGCCTTGAGCAGAAAAATCCCAGTGACAGCAAGAGGTTCTGAATTCAAGCCCTAGTATCAGCATAAAAATATAATTCTTCAGATGTATAGATACCAAACAGTAAGATGTTGTTTGTTTTGTTTTTTGGTCAGTCATTGGGTTTGAACTTGGAACCTGGGCATTGTGCATGAGCTCTTTTACTCAAAACTAACACTTTGAGTCACAGCTCCAGTTCCGATTTTCTGGTGGTTAGTTGGAAACAAGAGTTTCACAGACTTTCCTGCCCAGGCTGGCTTTGAACTGCACTCCTCAGATCTCAGCCTGCTGAGTAGCTAGGATTATAGATATGAGCCACCAGCACCTAGCTAAAACAGTAAGATGTTTCTGTGACTGAAAAATCAGCTGAATCTTTGACTTCACAAAAATATCTAAGATTAAGAGTGAAGTAAGCCAGGGTCACAGAAAAAGTGGTGCATGCTTTCTCTTATATGTGGAAGCTAGATCTAAAATATAAACATACATAATAACATATACAGTGTTATATACGTATAGACACAAACAAACTGACTAAAGGAAGAGAGGAGTCCAATGGTGTGACTCTCTCTCTCTCTTTTTTTTTTTTTTTTTTTTTTTGGCCAGTCCTGGGGCTTGGACTCAGGGCCTGAGCACAGTCCCTGGCTTCTTTTTTCTCAGGGCTAGCACTCTGCCACTTGAGGTACAGCACCACTTCTGGCCACTTTCTGTATATGTGGTGCTGGGGAATTGAACTCAGGGCCTCATGCATACGAGGCAAGCACTCTTGCCACTAGGCCATATCTCCAGCCCTGTGACTCTCTTGAACTACTAGCAGATCACTTAACAAAACAAATGCCAGGAAATCAAAACATGTTCTAGAGGGGAAGAACATTGGGGGAGGGAGACATAAATGGAGAGAGGAAAGGGAAGCAAACACTGCTATTATAGTCAATGTACATTATGTATTAATTGAACTACATAATTTGAGAGTAGGGATGGGATGGGGAAAGATGTGGGAGAATGATGGAAGGGGTAACATTGATAAAGATGCATTGTACTCATATCCTGACTTTTGGAATTGAAGCCCCTTTGTACAACTACTTATAAGCGAGCGAGCGAGCAAGCGAGAGAGAGAGAGAGAATATGAAGGGCTGGAAGCTTGTCTCAAGTGATAGAGCCCTGAGTTCAATCCTCAGTACCAATGGCGGGGAGAGGGAGAGGTAAGGAATGAAGCCAAGTATAAATGTTGAAACTTTAAGTGTGATGTAAATATATCACACTCAATGAACTAATCTTTCAAATAATAAGGCAAATGCCAGAATTCAGCATTAATGAAATCCACTCAGGTATCTATTCTACCATGACAACATTGAAATAAAAAAATCTGGGTAGACAAACACCACTTACGGCTCAGGCCTATAATTCTACTTAGGATAATGAGATCAGAGGATCACAGTTTAATGCCAGTGACAGAAGAAAAGTTTGTGAGACCTTATGTCAAAAATAACCAGCAGGGCTGAGGTAAGACTCAAGTAGTAGAGCACTCAGTGCCTAGTAAGATTGAGGCTCTGAATTCAAACCTAAGTACCATTAAAAAAAAATCTGGGAATAGAGAGGCTGAAATAAAGGAATAAAAATGAAGTACTGAATTCATTTAAATAAATAAGTATGTATACTCTACGTACAAACTCAAAACTAGAGTGATATTGACAGTGGAATGATATGTAATAGTTAACACCATTATTCACAAAGGAAAATCTGGAGTTTGAGGGGAGAGAAGGAGAGAGAAGGTATAAACAGTGATAATAGTCAGAAGTAAATAGATCATTTCTATAATCCTAGCTACTCAGGAAGCTGACATCTGAAGATTCTGGTTCAAATCCAGCCTGGGCAGGGAAGTCCATGAGACTCTTACCTCCAACTGACCAGCAAAAAGTCAGAAGTGAAGCTGTAGCTGAAATGATAGAGCACCAGCCTTGAGCAAATAAAGCTCCGGGACAACACCCAGGTTCCTTAGTTTAAGCCCCAGGCTCCTCAGCTTAAGCCCCACAACAGGCACACCCATACACACACATACAGTCACACACACACACACACACACACACACACACACATGCATGCGTGCGCAAAACAACAATAACCTTACTTTTCACAGTGTGCAATCAATATCTCTAGAGGTGAAATAATATTTATCCTAAGTTTGGCAAATCCTATGGTTTTATTTCAGTCTTCTGTTAAATTCAAGTAAAATTAAATCAAATACTTTTTAATGAAACTGGCCTGCATACTTGGATCCTCTTTTCATGAATTCATTTTATCTACCCAACCATCTCTTTTCTGAATATGCACATGGAGATGGGCCTGAAATGATGTTCAGTAAACATTAACACGGATTGTTTCTATGTGGTAAGACAGGGAGTGATCAATTTTTTTTTAGTATTTTTTTTGTAAAAACAGTAATATCATTTGCTTTTTTCCCAAAAGTAAATTGATCTTAGTTTTCACTGGAATCAAACCTTATCTGACATGGTATGAAATGAACAAACCATATACAAAACCTTGTAAATGCTGAGTTCAACAGAAATATTCACGTGTGACTGCATGAACAGGTAAGCCTTGAACTAGGCACTGTCCCTGAGCTTTTTTGCTCAATGCTGGTCCTCAACCACTTAAGCCACATTCTCACTTACAGCTTTTTGGTGGTTCATTTTAGACAAAAGTCCCATGGTTGGCTTCAAACCACAGTCCTAAGATTTCAATGTCCTAAGGATTACAGATGTGAGCCACCAGGGCCTGATGTAGAAATGTTGTTTTAGGATGTGGGATGATGTCTCTTCTTATAGGAAAATGTGCATTAATCATGAACTACAGTGTGGTAAGTCCAACGATGTTGGGGCCCTATCACAGAGAATGACTGATACCTACAAAATAACCTCCCATTTACCTGAACAGATATGATACACATATTAGGGACAACTTTGGAGATCACTTTCTTTTTTTTTTTTTTTTTTTTTTTTGCCAGTCCTGGGCTTTGGACTCAGGGCCTGAGCACTGTCCCTGGCTTCCTTTTGCTCAAGGATAGCACTCCCCACTTGAGCCACAGCGCCACTTCTGGCCGTTTTCTATATATGTGGTGCTGGGGAATCGAACCCAGGGCTTCATGTACACGAGGCAAGCACTCTTGCCACTAGGCCATATCCCCAGCCCCTGGAGATCACTTTCTAAGTATTCACTTCACCATTAAGATATGACTGTAGCCCCCTACCCCCCTTTTTCTGTTGCAGGGCTTGAACTCAGGGCCTGGGCTCTGACCGTGAGTTTTTTTGCTCAAGGTTAGTGCTCTACCACTTTGAGCCACAGTGCTACTTCCGTTTTTGTTGTTTTTGTTTTTTTTTTTTTTTTTTTTTAGTGGTTAATTGGAGATAAGAGTCTCATGGGGACTTTACTGCCCAGGGTGGCTTCAAACAGTGATCCTCAGATCTCAGCCTCTTGGGTTGCAAGGATTATAGACGTGAGCCACTGGCACCCAGCTTCCACCCCTTTTTTAACTTAAAAATTTTAGGGCACTGGTGGCTCGTGCCTGACATCCATCCTTAACTACTCATGAGGCTGAGATCTAAGTATTCAAAGGCAGCCTTGGCAGACAAATCTGAGACTCTTATCTCCAATTAAACAGCAAAAGATTGGAAGTAGTAGGAATCAAGTGTTAGAGTACAAGTCTTGAACAAAAGAACTAAAAGGCCTGAGTTCAAGCCCTAGTACTGGCACACTCATGAACGCGTGCACACACATACATACACACAAGTAAATTTTTAGTAGTCACATTATAAAACTAAAAAGAACTAGGTGAAGTACATACTTAATAATAATCGTTTTTAAGCTATTTTTAGCCAACATAGCCAAAATATTATTGTTTCAACATGGAATCTGCACACAAATTATTGGGATATTGCACATTTTTTTCATACTAAGTCCTTGAAATGTGGGTTGTATTTATAAGTACAGTGCATGTCAGTTTTTCTGTGGTACTACAGACTGAATTCAGAGCTTTATACATCTAGGCAGATGTTCTACCACTGAGCCATAAATCTAGTCCTATAAATGTGAGTTCAGACTAGCCACATTTCAAGTATTCTGTATTGCTGCCATGTTACTACAGACTTAGACTAAAATGTTTAGTAGAGAAACTTGAGCCATGCTCACTATTTCTTACCAAAGGTAGATATGTCAAAATAAGTGTGAACAGACAAGTGTGGTAACTTATGCCTATAATCCTAGAAGCAGAAATTGCAAGAATTCATAGGTTATGAATAGTAACAGGTGGTTCACACGTTTAATCCCAGCTATTCAGGTGACATAGGTCAGAGGAGCCAGATTCTAGGCTTATCTGATTAAAAAATGAAACACTATCTCAAAAAAACAACAACAACAGAACAAAAGATGTACCCAGCAGCTCTACTTTTGGGCATCTACCCAAAAGACCACAAACAAGAACACACGAAAGCCACCAGCACAACAATGTTCATTGCCGCACAATTTGTCATAGATAAAATATGGAACCAACCTAGATGCCCCTCAGTAGACGAATGGATCAGGGAAATGTGGTACATATGGACGATGGAATTTTATGCCTCTATCAGAAAGAATGACATTCCCCCATTCATAAGGAAATGGAAGAACTTGGAAAAAATTATACTAAGTGAAGTGAGCCAGAACCAAAGAAACATGGATTCTATGGTTTCCCTCATAGGGAATAATTAGCACAGGTTTAGGCAAGTCACAGCAGAGGATCACAAGAGCCTAATAGCTATGCCCCTATGAAAGCATAAAATGATGCTAAGTGAAATGAACTCCATGTTATGGAAACAACTGTTATATCACAGTTCTAATTACTGTCAACACGCCCTGTGAAACAGTAGCTTCTTTTGTTGATGATCCTCTTGTATCCCTTCCTGTGGTTGTACTTGTGCTATCACTGTATCTCATCTGAATACACTGGATACTGTATATACTGGTATTAGAACTAGGGAAGTGAAAGGGAATATCAAAATCAAGAGACAAAGGATAAAAAGACAAAGGACTCCAAAAGCAATACTTGCAAAACCATTTGGTGTAAACCAACTGAACACCAACTGAACAACTCATGGGGGGAAAGGGGAAGGGGAAGGGGAGGGGGAATGAGGAAGGAGGTAACAAACAGTACAAGAAATGTACCCAAGGCCTAACATATGAAACTGTAACCTCTCTGTACATCAATTTGACAATAAAATAAAAATAAAAGACCAAAAAAAGAACAAAAGATGTTTGGAGGCATGGCTAAAACAGCAAAGTGCCTGCCTAGCAAGCAAAAAGCTCTGAGTTCAAACCCTAGCACATGAAAAATAAATGAGGGCAGCCCAACTGTTAAAAACCATGGAAGGGGTATATACATGCCTAGCATTGCTCACAGTAGAGACACAAAGACACATAAAGCATATTCTCTTATTCAAAGAATTTATAAGCCATTTGGGGAGACTAAATGTGATCAGACATATTATAATATGATAATTGCTAAGACCCATGAATGCCAGCGGTGCAATGTGAACAAAAGACTTAGAGAAAGAGGCCACTGGCACAGTTAAACAGAGCAGTAGAGACTTAAATTGATGAGTTGGCCTCAGGTTATGTTTAATTCCACCAATATTTTGGTGCCAGCGCCTCCTCTTGCTATTTCTCACGTTTTCTACCATGTAACATTGGACCTGATCCTTTGTCTGACACAGCTCCTGAAAGTGGCCAGACTTCTCCAACAATTCAACTTGGCAAACATTAGTGGCCCATCATGTGCCAAGTCCTGAGCAGGAGATTCAAAAATAAATGAAACCATACCTAGTTCCTTCCTCAAGGAAGAGGAAGAAGGAAGTACCTAACATTTATCACAGGCTCCCTTATATCAGGCAGTGTGCCAAGAGACTCCTAAATTATTTCATTTAATCCTTGCAACAACCCCTATCAGATTAATTATATAATTTTTTGTCTGCCACGGGGCTTGCACTGGGGGCCTGGGAGCTGTTCCTTTGCTTTTTTGCTCAAGCCGAGTGCTCTAACACTTTGAGCCACAGTGCCATTTCCAGTTTTCTGCTGGTTAATTGGTGATAAGAGTCTCACAGACTTTCCCGCCCAGGTTGGCTTTGAACTGTGATTCTCAGATTTCAGGTACCTAAGTAGCTATGATTACAGGCCTGAGCCACTAGTGCACAGCTTTTATGGGAGGGGATGCTAAGGCCCAGAGAAGTGAATTAGTGGTTAAAAGTCAACACCCAGGCCCTAGAGTTTAAGCTCCAGCACAAGCCTCCCAAAAAAATCCTCCTGGAAGGTAATCCTCTCCCAGTTCTGGGCTACAGGCCTTTCTTTCCTCAATGTTCTGAGAGATACGGGTATTTCTTCCTTTCTTCCAGATTCTGAAAGTTCCCTAACAAGTTCATATCCCATCTCCTAAGCCCAGCACTCTGATGTCCAATTCACATACGCTTGTACTCCTCCTCCAACAGTCTTGGAAACTGTGTTTCAAGAAGGATGTTAGCTGTCTGGTATCTAGGTAAGAGACAAATCCTGTTCACAAATAACCTACTGTCCTGGAGTGATTACTCGGAATGGGAGCTGGACTGGGATGGTAAAATGCTGCTGGGGTATAAGACTTCCATATACAAACCAGTAAAATCCTGGGCAGAGCAGGACACATAGCCCTCCTCTCAAAGCAATCATGACCAAGCACACAAAACCCCCAACACTGTGTTCATCATTAACTATCTGCACTAGCGTTTAATGGGAACTAAAGATCTATTGACCTACCTACCACATGAAAGACTACAGAAAGGATGTTTCAGGGGGTGAATTCATTCACTGAACAAATACTTACCAAGGGCCTAGGATGCAGCACATCCAGTCCTAATCTCCAGAGATACAACAGTGAGCAAACTCATACATGTTTCCTGCTTTTACTAGTCTGGCAGCATCATAAGAGGTGACATATTTATGGCGAGAGGCATGGATCAAGTGGTGGAGGATAAGACTTTGGGTTCAAAGCCCAGTAGTGAAAAAATACCCAAGCTGGACATTGAAATAACTACAACAAATCAAGGGATACTATGGGATCACAATGGAGGGAGGAGCTCCCCTAGTTCACAAATCAGAAAGACTCTCCTGGACCAGTTGATATTTAAGATGAGATGTTCAGGAAAGAATAAACTAGAGATGGTGTGAATGTAAATCATTCACTTAGTCATTTACTTAGTCAAATGAATTCTGGGAAGAGATTGTCCACATGGGAAAAACATGCTTCATTTCTCCACAATGCTAGACATTCTCATTAAAGGTCATCTCCTCTATGAAGCCTCTTCTGTCCTTGCCAAAAAGAATGGTCATTCCATCTGCTGCAAAGTTCTAATGCTTATCAATTCCTCAAGTATCCTTAGACCACCTCTCAGCATCACTGGACCACCTCCCAGCCTCCCTGTGGCTACATGGGGCTATGTGACCACATGCTGTATCAATCCAGCCAAAACAGCTAGATGCCTTCCCCCTCTCTGCCAACAGGTGATTCGCTGGGACCTGGAGGGGAAAACTGTATCGGGTCATGATGTCCCCGTGACTTTGTGGACCAGAGTTCCTCTTCTTGTGCAAGTATATTCAAATGTGAGCAAGAAAAAATATTTCATTGTGTTGAATCATGTAGACTAGACAGGTCACCTCTTCCTATAACTAGCATTATTCACCCTATTTCATCCAACTTCTACCCTGATTATATTTGTATCTTGGCATCATTTTTAATAATTATCATCTGTGCCAGTCCTGGGGCTTGAACTCATGGCCTGAGCACTATTCCTGGCTTCTTTTTGCTTAAAGCTAGCACTCTATCACTTGAGCCATAGTGCTGCTTCCGGGTTTTTCTGTTTATGTGGTGCTGAGGAATCAAACCCAGGGCTTCATGCATGCTAGGCAAGCACGCTACCACTAGGCCACATTCCCAGCCCCATTTTTTAATTATTGAGTTCTCTGACTTGTTTAGATGAATGGCTCCCTTTCTTAGAATCTAAGTTCCTTGATGTTTCTTAATCCTTTCTGAATCTTCAGCAGCTAGCATGGTGTTCATCACATATACATACTTAACTATTTGCTGAAAGAATGAATAAATGAATGCATGGTGCACAACTTTCTGGATTTTCCTCTTATCTCTTTAAACTCATATCCATATGGGGTGGGGAGATATCCCATGTTCTGGTTTCCCTTAACACAGTTTATGTAGTCTACAGGAACTTTACAAAGTTCTAAGAGAACCAGAAAAAAATAATTAAAGAAGATAGTTACAATATGGAGTCAGGTTTCTACTTTACAGAGTCAAAATTTCACAGTCCCACAACAAGAAGTTTTCTTTATGAAGTCTCTGAGTCCTCTGTCTTGAAATAGATCTACCCTTTAGGCTCTCAGGGACCCCTGCCTTCTTGCCTGCCATATGCATTCCCATGCACCAGGACAGAGTGATACATGACACATTGCATAGCACCTCTTTCCTGCAGCCAGGAAAAAGACACACTGACAGCTAATGGAAATTGACAGGTCTATGTGGTCTTTCTTCCCCTCCCTAGCCTTGCTTTGCACCTTGTCTGTTGCTTGGTCATGAGACCCTCTAGATGGCTCAGGCCACCTGGACATTTCCATTTCCACCTAACACCAGCTATAAACCTCATTCTGTGGTTTCTGATTTCTACAGCCTTCAAAAGATTCACACCTAGAATTCTAGTGTTTGGCCTACCCTGAGCACCTAGCTCATAGCCTGATTACTAGAAAGGAATGATTGTCATTCTTTAGTCCCCACAACTGGTTCTGGGGCCTTCTATGAGAGCTCAGATGAGTCTCCTTATGACAACACAATACCTTTATGCAAGAATAGAAAGGTAAAAGCTGGGTGCCTGTGGCACACTCCTATAACCTTAGCTACTCAGGAGAATGAGATCTGATGGTTGCAGTTTGAAGCCAGCTCAGGGAGGAAAGTCCCTGAAACTTTTTTTTTTTTTTTTTTTTTTGGCCAGTCCTGGGGCTTGGACTCAGGGACTGAGCACTGTCCCTGGCTTCTTTTTGCTCAAGGTTAGCACTCTGCCACTTGAGCCACAGCGCCACTTCTGGTCATTTTCTGTATATGTGGTGCTGGGGAATCGAACCCAGGGCCTCATGTATATGAAGCAGGCACTCTTGCCACTAGGCCATATCCCCAGCCACCTGACTCTTATCTCCAATTAATTTTAAAAAGCCAGAAGTGGAGCTGTGGCTTAAGTGGTACATGCTAGCTGTGATCACAGAAGCTCAGGAACAGCACTCAGGCCCCGAATTCTAGCTCGAGGACCAGCAATCAATCAATCAATCAATATAGAAAGACAAGGAATCATATCAATGAGAGACACAGAACACATTTTAAGCAGTTACTATGTGAGGAAAAAATATACTGGACTGCTCATCATGCTTGTGTTATTTACAACTCTTTAAAGGCAAGCAGCTGTTTTAAAATCTGAGTTCACTGGGCAGGTAAACATGACAGAAGCTGAGCACTGGACATGGTGGCACACATCTGGACTTAGCCTAAATATATTTGCCATCTGATAAGGGGGCTCTCTTGGTTGTGGAGAGAGCTATGAATGCAATTTGAAAAGGCAAATATACTGTACTGGTATAATGTAATGTATGTACATATATGTACACTCTGATATAATATGAACATATGAATATGAGTATATGTATAGATATATAGAATGATATGTTTGTATATCATTATATATACACACATATATATCATTCTATAAATACATACAAATATACATACATACACATAAATACATATATATTCACATTCACAAGTATGCACTAGGATAAGGAGTGGCAGGTATAGGGGGGAAGAAGATAGTTCTTTTACATTTGGGCATCTTGATTGTTTAAAAATAAGTACTGGGGTTTAAACTCAGAGCCTTGTTGCTTGCTAAGCTGGTATAATACCAAGAAGCAACAAGACTGCAGATATTTGGTTCACTTTGTATCTGTGACCTTTGTTTTGAGTCATTCTCTCCTACAGTAACTTTATGGCCATCTTGGAATAAGGAGCAGGTCAGCTCCCAGGCATCAGTGACTTGTTTATCCTAACCAGGCTGCTCCCCTCGGGTAATAAAATGACAATGATTTCTTTGGAAACCTTCCTAATACAAGGACTAAGATAATGACCATCAGGATATATCCATAATTAGACCATTTATGTATATTTTTGTCCCTCTGCTCCCAGTTCTTTGTCTGTTTAGACCTGTCAACTCATGCCTAAACCAGGAAGGTGGCTGAAAATGGGCTCAACTGCTAAATTTTTATGGCTGCCTGAGCCACAGAATAATTTTTTTTGGCCTTTTGCCATGTGTCTTTATTTGGCATCTAGGGGAAAGTGACTAGACCTAGCATGTAAAAGTCCTGGAGTTTGTGCTTGAAGCATGAAACTCCAATCTAAAATGTACTAAGAATGTTAACTTTTACTGAAGAGAAATAGCTGAATCATAAGAAAAAGACAGAGTTGAGAAATCCATGTGCATAGGCCATAGCTGTATTATATTTCTGAGCCTTTGAATATGCTCTTTATTCATGTTTTTAGTTTTAGCAAAGATTTATTTTAGTATAACAGGGTAAAGCAGAAAGAAATAAGAAAGAGAGAAAAACATTTCCTGTTCTCCATGAAAAAAAGGGAATTAAAGGCTTCATCTCTTTATTCTTGAAATGAACTTTTCGTCCCCAGGCTTTCTGATGAATCCTAGTAATCTTTCAGAAACTACCACAAGCTTGACCTCCTCTCTGAAGCCTTGGCACTCTTCTTTCCCTGTTTCAAGGAGAGTTAATTATCTCTACCTTAGTCCTTTCCATCTCCTTTCATTCATTCAGCAATATTTTTTGTGCATTTATTGCAAGGTCAACTCTGTGTTCTTATTTTTTTGCATTATCCCTTGATAACTAGGGTTCCCCAAGATTCTTTCTTCAGTGTTTTTTTCTCATCTTCTTTCTGGGCCATCCCACCTTCCTTCATGGTTTCAATAACCTGCCCTAGTTCGTTGACATCTAGTTATTTTTTTTGTCTGATGTTCAATTTGGAATATCCATATGTCTATTTAAATGCTTTAAATACACTTAAAAAAATCAAGATGATGATAATCAATAAGCTGAGCACTGGTGGCTCATGCCTATAATCCTAACTACTTGGGAGGCTGAGAATGGAAAGATCATGGCTCAAGGCCATCCTAGGGAGAAAAGTTGGTGAGACTCTCTTCTTAACCTTTAGGTAAGAACAGGTTATATGCTTGTCATCCCAACTCTGTGCTACAATTGGGAAGACTGAATTTCCAAGCTATCCTTGAGAGAAAAGACTATGAGACTTCGTGTCCATGAAGGGCAGCTGGTCATGGTGGCCCAAGCCAGTGATCCCAGTAATGGTGGGGTGCCTAAAAGTAAGCTCAGATGTGCTTTGGTGAGACCCCCATCTCAAAAATAACCAGTAATAAACAGAGCTAGAGGTGTGGTTCATTTTTTTCACATCGTCTTTAGCAAGCACAAGGTCCTGAGGCCTTGAGATCAATCTCCAGTACTGTTCCCCTCCACCAAAAATTAAGTTACTCCTTCCACCAACCTGCCCCTCCTCCAATGTTCCTATCCTGTTGCACAGCATTGCCACTCAGTAAGGCAGTTAACAGATCTGGGAATTGGGGCTCCTTCCTTTCCTTAGCCCCCACAGTGCTCTGATATCAACCTATTCCTGTCATCCTGCCATCCAAACCTCTGTTTTGTAGATCTCTCCTGTTCTACCCCACATCAATAACGCTGGCCAGGCCATTGCTCTCTCTCATTCAAATACCTTCATGGGCCTTTCAACTGTTCTACTTGTATCCAATCCTTGCTGCCCTACTCCTCCTTCAATCTAATTCCTATAAAATGATATGAGAAGAGGTTTTCTTTCTTTCTTTTTTCTTTTTTTGCTGGTCCTGGGGCTTTAACTCTGGGCTTGGGCCCTGTTCCTGAGCTTTTGTGCTCAAGGTTGGCACTCTATCACTTGAGCCAGAGCTCTACCTTCAGCATTTTTTTTTTTTTTTGGCCAGTCCTGGGGCTTGGACTCAGGGCCTGAGCACTGTCCCTGGCTTCTTTTTGCTCAAGGCTAGCACTCTGCCACTTGAGCCACAGCGCCACTTCTGGCCATTTTCTGTATGTGTGGTGCTGGGGCATCGAACCCAGGGCCTCATGTATATGAGGCAGGCACTCTTGCCACTAGGCCATATCCCCAGCCCCTCTACCTTCAGCTTTTATTTAGATAATTGGAGATAAGAGTCCCACGGATTTAACTTCCCTAGTGGCTTTGAGGTCCTCAGATTTCAGCTTCCTGATTAGCTAGGATTACAGGCATCAGCCACTGGCACCTGGCTTTGAGAATAAATTTTATTTCCTGTAGTATTAGGAGTTGATCTCAGAACCTCACACAAGCTGAGCTTGCTTAGCTAGCATTCTCTTGCTTAAGCCACACCTCCATCCTGACTTTTTGCTGGTTACGTGTGTGTGTGTGTGTATGTGTGTGTGTGTGTGTGTACGTGTGGGCATATGTGTGTGCTTGCATCAATTCTGGGACTTGAACTCAGGACCTGGGCACTGTCCTTGAACATTTTTGCTCAAGACTAGTGCCCAACCACTTGAGCCACAGCTCTACTTCTGAGTTTTTTGGTAGTTAATTGGAGATAAGAGGCTCATGGACTTTCCTTCATGGGCTAGCTTTGAAGCATAGTCCTCATATCTCAGCCCTCTGAGTAGTTAGGATTACAGGCATGAGCCAACAGTTTTCAGCCTTTTTACTATTAGTTATTTTGAGATGGAATCTTGTTAACTTATTTTTTTTCTGAGCTGACTTTGAACCATGATCCTCTAGATCTCAACGCGCCCATGTAGTGTGACTTAACAAATACATTTCATAAACACCTGGCTCTAGGAGGACTTTTTAATGTTATGTAACAATTGAAGTCTTCAGTGGTTTCCTATTTCCCTGGGAGGAAACCCAAAACATGGCTTGGAAAATGGCTGGTAGAATCAGGATGTTTCCTTTCTCAGTTGCCTCACACTCTATTTTCGAGCAATCAACAACCACCTTCAAACTCTATGTTCATGCCAGCCCTGAGGAATAAATGCCATTTTTCTGCTTGAAAAATTCTTCCCCCAACTAGTCTGATTCCAATTCATCCCCTTGGCATCCACTCAGCGCCTCTGGTACCCTGGCCCATCATCTCTTGCAGGAGGCCTCTCTTTAGTACAGAAATTTACGCTCTCTCTCTCTCTCTCTCTCTCTCTCTCTCTCTCTCTCTCTCTCTCTCTCTCTCTTCTCTCTCTCTCTCTCTCTCTCTCTCTCTCTCTCTCTCTCTCTCTGCCAGTACTAGAGCTTGAACTTGGGGCCTGACACTGTCCCTCAGCTTTTGTGCTCAAGATTAACACTAGCACTTGAGCTATGCCACAGCTCCGCTTCCGGTTTTCCAGTACTTAGAGTTTCAGGGACTTTCTTGTCTGGGATGGCTTCGAACCACAATAGCAAAAACTCAGCTTCCTGAGTAGCTAGGATTATAGGCCTGAGCCATTTGCACCTAGCTAATGCCTTCAGATGATGGACTCACCTTGGCCTCAAGTCACTTGTTAGGCTTTTCCACGAGTCCGTGAGCATCCTAAAGTCACAGACTGTAGTTGGCCATCTTATTCTCACAGTACCTGGTATATAGTAAGTGCTCAGTAAGTATCTGTTGGCCTTATGAATACCTGCAACTCCAACATCATGTTTCTTCTACACTGGGCATGGGGTCTGGAAAGTTGATAAACAACCAGCCATTGAAGTAAAGATTCTCTATACATGTGGTTATTTGCAAATGTTAATGTATGACTGGCAAGAGGTTTACTGGAAGCAGAACAATAGGTGAGAAGCAAATTGTTCCCTGGTGTGCGCAGAGCATGGAATGAGTCAGGAAACAATGAAAGAATCAGGATTGAATTAGCTAAAACAAAAGCCTAGCATGAAATGGCCTTCAGGAAGCTGGACATTGGGCAAGTAAGGAAAAGACAGAGTGAAGGGTGAGTGGGTAGGCTAAGAACAGCTAAAGCATGTTATGGTGCTTTCTGCCTTCCAAAGCCCTTCACATCCACTGCTCGCTGAGCCCTCACAACAAATCCATTCAGATAACTAATGTGATTAAGCCTCCCTCCCCCACTTATCTGTTTTAGCACAGAGGGAATTGAAGCTCAGAGGGTAAAGTGAGCTGGCAAAGTCTGACAGCAATCTAGTGACAGAGGCAGGACCTCAAGTGCAACATTGCTGTACTTGTACTTGCTGCCCCTTGAGCATTCCCCCTGCCCCCACCCCAGCAGGGAGAACAACAGCATTGTATATGAGATATGGCAGTTTCTGCTCCTGTGTAGGTTAGGGGCCCTTAAGAGTCCTAAGGTTGAACCAGGGTCATTTTTCTCTTCCTCCCTTGCTATATGGATCCTGGCTTAAAACAACAACAACTGCTAACACAGTAGCCTTAGTGACTGTGCCTAAGGAGTGAGAACTAACAGCAAGTTGTATGCAAAAGGTAGAGCAGGCCGGCAGAGGCAGGCAGCTCCAGGCCAGCAATTGTTCAATCTCTCCAGAGAAAGAAAACCATTCAGTTGGTTTAGTCTTCCCCTATGAAGCCCAGATCCACATAGCCAAACAGGGAATCTCTTAAAGAAAGCTAGAATTCCCAGGCTACTGGGTGCTCAGGGCCCTGCAGTGGCCATTCAAACGAATATAACACATGGCAAACAGACCATAAACATAGAGGAGACAAAAGCCATAAAGGTAGAATGGCCTCATTTCTCAGGCAGCAGAGCACAAGGCAGAGGGCCGGGGGGAGGGAGGGAATTAAAGGGGAAAACACCTTGGAGTCTGAAGTAGGCTGAAAATGGCCCTTCAAAATATAGCTATATCCAAATCCCTTGAACCGGGGGGGGGGGGGGGGGAGATTACAAATATGATTTGAGTTTTAAGGATCTCAACATGAGATTATCCTGAATAATCTGGATAATCCCTAAATGCAATTATATTTCCTTATAAAAGAGAGTCAGAAAAAACTTTCACACGTAGAGACTAGAAACAGGCAATGTAATATGGAGATCTATCTCCAAGAGTGATGTGTTCACAAGCCAAGACATGGCAGTAGCCACCAGAAAGCAAATTGCCCGCTACAGTAGCACATTCCCATCTCTGCCTTCATTTCAGCCCAGTAAAACTGATTTTGGATTTCTGGCCTTCTGAATTGTGAGAAAATAAATGAATGTTGGTTTTACCCACCAAGTTTGGGGTAATTTGTGATAGCAGCCATAAGAAATGAATACAGATGCTCTTTTGCTTATGATGACATTATAGACCAGTAAATCTCTATGTAAGAAATATTGTTGAATTGCACATGCATTTACTACACCTGCCCTGTCAAACATCACAGCTTAGCAATGTGGCACACTGCTGAACACTGTGTGGCCCATTGGGAGCTGTGGCTCACTGTCCCTGCCCAGCATCCAAATAGGATTGGTTTGTATATTGCCAGTCCAGGAACAGATCACAATTCAAACCACAAAGTATGGTTTCTACTGAATGAATATTGCTTTCACACCACTACAAAGTTGAAAATTCAAAAGTTGATCCAAAGATGGTTTATACAGAGTACAAAACATTTTTCAGTTTTTATAGATACTCTGTTACAAATATAGGTTTATACACAGTGAAGACAAATGCCCAGGCTCTTTCTGCATCTCTCCCATCTTCTTATCTAATAAATCCAGGGGGAGCATCACTTATCTTGACTTATCGTCCATTGACAGAGTGTACTAATCTGGAAGCTTTACTTTCCAAAGATGGCTCAGAAGCAAGATTTGGGGCAAGTGGAAGTGGAAGTAGGCAGACTGTATTTGGCCTAGTGGAATCTGAGGGCTAAAGTTCAAGCTGATATCAAAAGTGGCTCATGCCTGTAATACTAACTCAGAAGGCTGAAATCTAAGGATTGCAGGTCAAAGCCAGTCTGGGCAGGAAAGTGTATGAGACTCTCACTTCCAATTAACTACCCCAAAAAGTCGAAAGTGGAGCTGTGACTCAAGTGGTAGAGTGCTGGCCTTGAGCAAAAAGGCTCAGGGACAGAGCCCAGGCCCTGAGTTCAAGCCCCAGGACCATCACATACACAAAAAGTGGGACACAGCAAACAGTAGGCCTAGATGGTGATCAAGTGGGAAAGGGACATATGGGGTCACAAGAGAAAATCAGTTTCCACTAATGAATGTAAGCTGTGAAAATTATGCATTATCAGGAGGTGGAGATAGGAAGATCAGAGTCTGAGACTTGTCTGGGCAAAGTTAAAGCAGGACCCTATCTGCAAAACAAGTTAATATCCAAAGAGCTGGAGGCATGGATCAGATGGTAAGGTATCTGACCACCAAGAATAAGGCCCTGAGTTTAATCCTCATCACCACCAAAACCAAGCAAACAAATGTGTGGAAGGGACCCAAGTTCCAGGTATGGGAACATCTGGGTAAAGAAGCCAGTCATGGGGAACCTGGTGTTAGAGGGTCCATGCAAAGGTGATTACATATCAACTCCAAGGTCACATACTTGGGAAGTGGAGAAGACAATTTTTTTTATCATGGGGCTTGAACTCAGGGTCCAGGTGCTGTCCTGGAGCTTTTTCTCTCAAGGCTAACATTTTACCACTTGAGCCACAGCCCAGCCACTTCTGGTTTTCTGATAGTTAATTGGAGATGAGTCTCACAGACTTTCCTGCCCAGGCTGGCTTTGAACCATGATCCACAGATCTCAGCTTCCTGAGTAACTAAGATTACAGGTATGAGCCACCAGTGCCCAGAGAGGGGACAAATTTGAATCTGGTATTTGAAGCCAGGGATATCTAGCCAGAATCAGAACCCATTTTACTGAAGAATCTCAAACCTAGCTGAAAATTAAGAGTTTTGAAAATTACCCCTGCTTAGGCTACACATAAAGAGATTTTATGTTTTTTTGTGGTACTGGAATTTGAACTCAAAGTCTTGCCAAGTGCTCAATCACTTAATCCATGCCTCAGCCTTTTTAAATTTTAGGGTTTTTTTCCCACGTCATACATTTGCCTGGGGCCAGGCCTTGGACTGAGATTCGCTGATCTACACCTCTCAAGCAGCTGAGATTATAGGTCCGTAACACCACACCTGGCTTGATTGTTGAGGTAGGATCTCACCATTTCACCTGGGCTAGCCTTGAAATATTATTTTCTTGATGTCTGCCTCTGAAGTAGCTTGAATTACAGGCATAGGCCACTATGCCTATCTTACACTGTACTAACTCTTGAATGATTCCTCCTTTGATTTTTTTCAAGAAAACAAGTGTTTTGTTGTTATTAAAATAAATTTCTTGTGGATGGAATTTCACGCCAAGTTGGCAAATATAATAAGAACTATAATGATGATCATAATGACACCAATATCTCTTGATAGCTATATAGGGTTCTCCATTTACAAGAGGCATTCATATGCACTGTCTTTTGCTTAATGCACACAGTAACTCCATGAAATAACAATCATTAACTCTGTTTTACATGTCCTCAGCCATGGCACAGGGAGATTCATGAATTTGCCGACTGAATGACACTGTTAGAAGCAGACCATCAGTCTGCTCATTTCAAATTCAGAAATGTGAAATTCCCTACTCTTACATCAAAGGCATACCTGCCACACCACAGATGTCAGAAATAAGCACAAATACACAAAGGCTACATACACTTCCCAAACTCACACCTTTATTTCCAGGCCAGCAGTTCCAGCCCCACCCTTCTTTTAGCTAGGGAAAAATGGCTTGATAGGATCCCTATTTCCAGTACTAATAGTCTGGCCAACTGTCAAGATCATGGTTCATTTTTTCTTCTACCTATCACCTTTAGTTTTTGCTTTGTAGTGCCATAAACAACATCAATATAAATACAAAGAAAATAATAAAATAATTCACTGGCAATCCTGCCATCACAATGAGTTATCTATTTTCATTTTTTGTATTCCTCTTCTCCTAGCCGTGTCCATTTGCGTAGATCATTTTTACATACTTATGATTATAGCATAGACGTGATTTTGTATTCTGGTTGTGTCACTTAACATTATATCATAATCACTTGCTATATTGCTACAGTGTCTTCATAATTATCATTTTAATGGGCACATAATATTCCATTGAGTGGATTCACTGTCATTTACTTAAGTATTTCCAATTCCTCACTATTATAGTTAATGCTGCAATAAACATCCTTATACACAGAAAGCTTTTTTCTTCATTTGAATGGTTTTCAGAAGTGTCTCTCAAGTTAAATACATCTCTTCTCATTCAGTTCTCTAATCACTCAACCATTGATTTGGTCTCCTAACAGTATCAACAGTATCAGGGCACCTGAGCACATGGGCAGAAGAATCCAACGCAATCCTGCGCTCAGCCTAGCACTGTGAAAAGCACCACAGCAAATAATTGCATTATCCACAGTGTTAGCAGTGTCCGATGGGGGAGGTGACAAATCCTGCCTCTTTCTGGTAGCATGGTTTCTCATTGTTCTCTTCTAAGGACTTTGTCTTCTACCTGCCAGCTCTAGCTAATCTCATTTGCAGTCTGCTTTCTCCCATGGCTGCCTCTCAATCTCCCTCACTCCAGTTTCCTTTGAACAGTGCAGGAAGGCACACCTTCCCTGCTCCCAAGTTTGCTTTCTTCTCTAATTCAAATATCTCTGATCACCATCTGTACCCAAGAAGCCTTAAAGGTTGCAAGGCACAGCCCACAGACCAGAGTGGGCCTGAAGTTCCATTGCATGGGCTAGAATTACCAAATGCCCGGATTTAGAATGTCTGTGGATTGAGTCCCACTCTTTGCTTCCTTCACACCTCTCAGTGTCAGAATAGATCAGCTATATCCAGGTGATTTCCTGGCCTATCTAAATTGAAATTCAAATTAAGGTCTTCTCCACTGAACCTGACCTTGCCTTGTCTTTCCTCACTTTCCTAGCCTTTCAGATGGAACATTAATTTCTTCTATTTGTCAACCTGTATGCATGCTGCTAATTTTGAATATATACATTTGCTTCATGCACTTTTTAAGTCAATAATTGGTCAAAGGAGGGAACCTTGCTGTATTGTATCAGATTCCCTACTGGGTGCTAGATATATAGAAATATGTCACAGATTCATGGTCTTCCTGGTGGAACTTGTGACCTGTCTATAGTGTGCCAAGTCGCGAAACCACCACCAAGAAGACCACCGAGACTCAGACATTCCGAAATGCAAAAGCAAGGCAAGGCTTTATTTAAGCGAGCTGCAACCCGGGCCTCGTCCTACCCACCAACACAGCGGAGGTTAGGAGGGAGCCCCGAGCTGTGATTACACAGGGCTTATAAAGGCAAAGAACAAAGTTACAACAATCAGGTGTTCAAGCAAGCAAGATTAGGATACAGGTACAAATCTGATTGGCTCAGGGTTCGATTCTAGGGGTGGTCAGAGTTAAGCATTCCCAGCGGTTAGAGTTCTAGACCGACTGGGCCCTAATGGGCTTTTCCTGGGTCTGCTCACAGGGCCTGCTTATCTCAGGTTCGTGTGGTAAAGTGGAGTTCGCGTGGTAAAATGGGGTTCACGTGGTAAAATGGGGCCTGACTTCAAAGTCTGGCACTTCAATAGGTCTAGTGAGTGTTTTCAAGGAAGAATTGATGAGAAAGATCCAATTGGTCAAACATTTTATTTAGGTATCTGCAAAGAAAAACCCTTATTTGGTGTTTTTTGATGATATCTTTGTCACAGTAAAATACATTTTTATTCAAGGGCCATTTTACTTCACCATACCATGTCCCACTGTTGTTGAGTTTTCTGATACCAAAATTCATTATACTTATGGAGCCAAATTGGCCATCTGGAAGAGACTGAATGATTCTTCTAAGATGTATCATCTGCCCCTAATCTAAACAATTATCATTTCAATTCACTCGATCCCAAACTTTTGCATGAGAACATACCAGTTTTCCATTACTATGACAAGATACCTGAGATAGGCCTGAGATTGTCATAGCACGCCTGCCTAGCAAGTACAAAGACATGAGTTCAAACTCCAGTACTGCCAAAAATAAAGTTAATAAGGGAAAACAGCTTATTTGTGCTTATAGTTTCAGAAGTTTTAGTTCACAGCCATCTGGCTCCATTGCTCTAGGCCTGTGATAACAGAGGTCAAGGATGCCTGTTCACCTCAGGAAGCATAGAGAGTAATAGGAAGAGGCTGGAGTCTCTAACAACTTCAAAGGGCTGGGAATATGGCCTAGTGGTAAAGTGCTTGCCTCATATACATGAAGCCCTGGGTTCAATTCCTCAGCACCACATATATAGAAAAAGGCCGGAAGTGGTGCTGTGGCTCAAGAGGTAGAGTGCTAGCCTTGAGCAAAAAGAAGCCAGGGACAGTGCTCAGGCCCTGAGTCCATGCCCCAGGACTGGCAACAAAAACAAAACAAATAAACAACTTCAAAGCACATCCCAATAACCTAACATTCTTCTACTAGCCTCCACCTCTTTAAAGTTCCACCACTTTACAGAGTGGGGCTGAGCCTTCCATGAGAGTCTTTGGAGGACAGTCAAGGTCCAAAGTCTAGTAGTAAATGATGTCAGGCCTGAGTATGAGAGGTTCCACATTCTCTTTCCTTCCAAGCAGATCACAGCTAAGGTATCTTTATCCAGACAGGAAGGGAAAAAAAGGAGAACAAAATAGACAGGAATTCTAGACTTTGCATGACTTGTCCTTTGTTCCTTGACCCTGGTCATGGAACCCGCTGTTGATTTGCGTTTATTTCTTCGTATGTGCCCCAGTACTTACTCTTGGTTATTCTAGCTTTATGTCTTTTCTCTCCCAATTTAGTCTGAAGGCCTTTTTTATCTGTCCATCTTTTCTCTTAAATTTTAGTAGCACTTTTATAGAGATATACTTTGCATCAAACAAGTCACTTACTTGAAGAGTACACTTTAGTGATGTTTTAGTGTGTACACAGAATTGTACAAGCTTCCTCACTAATTCTAGAGCATTTGATTGTCATAAAGAAAATCCTATGTGCTTAGTGATCCTTTCCCAATCCCTCAATTCTTACCTTCTCTAAGCAGCCAAAAGTCTTCTTTATGTCTCTCAAGATTGGTTTATTCTGAAAATTTCACACAAATGCCATTATAGAATATGTGACTTTTTTCATCTAGTATATTACACTTAACACATTTTCTCAAAGTTCATCCATATTGGAGCACATGTAGCAGTTTATTCCCTTTTATAGCTGAATAATATCCCATGATATGGACATACCAGCTTGTCCATTTATCCATTGACAGATATATGGGCTATTATGAATAGTGCTGCTATGAGCACTTGTGTATGAGTTTTTATGTGAGCATGTGTTTTTGCTTCTCTTGAGTGTATAAACTTAGAACTATTGGGTCAAATGATAATACTATGTTTAGCTTTTTGAAAAAAAATAGCCAGGCTGTTTTCCAAAATGCCTCTGGGCACATTTTCAATACTGTCATTCTTCTTTCCCTCTTAACTACCACTGATATTTTCTAAATTCCTATTTCAAGCTTAGATTCTCTTTGGAGCTGCCTATGAACATCTCTACATGAATACCCTACAAGCACTTCAATCTAACACTTCAAAGTACAACTTGCCATCTTCTCCCTGCCCCACACTGTTCCCTCCCCTTCCCACCTTTCCTATTCCCAAATACCAGAGAAATACTAGCCTCCTCCCTCTTACTTACCTTTCACATCCAATTCAATTCTCAGCTCTAAAGAGTCTATATTCTCTATGACTGTCTCCTCTGTCTCTTCTTCATTCCCATTTCTGATTAAGATTGTTAGACTTTCATCTCTCTTTGGGTCCCTCCAGATCTGCTTAAATATGTCTGTTATCACAAATAGACCACTTTTTACATCAAAATCTTTCCAAAGCTGAGTACTGGTATCTCATGTCTGCAATACTAGCTACTCAGGAGACTGATATCTGAGGACCATGGTTCAAAACCATTTCAGGCAGAAAAGTCCATGTGACTGTTATCTCTAATTAGCCAGCAAAAATCTGGAAGTAGAGATGTGACTCAAGTGGTAAAGCTCCAGCTCTGAGTGATAAAAAGCCAAGAAAGAGCATAAGGTCCTGAGTTCAAGTTCCAGTACTGGCATATGCATGAAAAAAATCCTTCCACAGTATGATTCGGAAGAAATATGTCTTCTTTGATTGATAGAATGCACATAATGTTTTAGCAGTGTTGAAGTAGGTAGGCCTCTTATCTCTCTAGGGCTTGACATGCTATTTCCTCAGCCTCAAATCCTTCCCAGTACTTTTCCACTGAGGAAACAAACCCTCACTCCTCCTTCAGAGCCCAGATCAAAAGCTACCCCCTCACTGAAGCCTTCCCTGACTTAGCTAGACATGGTCACTCTTCTCCCACATGCCCATTGAATATATGCACACTTGCACACACATATTTACTAGAGGGTTCCCTAAAAAGGATGCTCCCTTATATAGATTCTTTTCTAGATCATAAGATTCTTGAAGTCAGCACAGCATATATTGTACAAAGGTGAATACAGAGGACAAGCTTTATGACTTTTTTTGACTCTGACTACCTGCTCTGGACCAAAGACGTTAAGTACTTTGCTTATTATCTCATTTAATCCTCTTAATCTTCTACTTAATATCATCTTAAAATTAGGAAGGTGGGTCTGTATGAGATTTAGGGAATTTTCACAATGCCACCCCCTCTGAGGTCAGTGTTTTCTTAGAGGAACCCTAACCTAAACCCTCACAAATTCAGGCAAAAGCCCTCAAACAGAGACCACAGCAATCTCCATCCCCTGTCTAAGAAACAAAGGTTCAAAGAACCTTTGTTGTCTGGTAGACATGTCACCTGCACATCTTATTGGTATGGGCATTTGAACTCAGGGTCTCATGCTCAAGCTCAGCTTTCTTTGTTCAAGGCTGATATTCTACCACTTGAGCCATAGCTCCACTTCTGGCTTTGGGGTAGTTAGAGCTAAACATGTCCCGGATTTTCCTGCCTGAGTTGGCTTGAACCACTGTCCTCAGATCTCAGCCTGCTGAGTAACTATCACCTATGGATCTGACATGGCTCCATCTCTTTAATCTGAGCTTTCATCTGAGCTCATCATAGCCTTTTTCATTCCTCCTTTCTGGGTGTTTGACAATCATCTTAGTTATCTTGACTTTCTGGGGCTGAATGCTTTGCAGTGGAATTGCTCTAAGATGAGAAGACAATTTTCAAAAAAATAACTTTTCTTCAAAGCAGAGGGGAACACAACAACTTAAAAAATAACCCTAGAAGTAAATGAGTTTACAAAGCACTGACTCTTTTTTCCTAATGGATCTTAGATCTTTCCACTGATGGGCTTGGTTGGCACAGACAATAGGGCACTCAATCCCCCATTCCTGTTCTTGGCCTCAGTCCTCTCTGAGTTGGATGATCTACCACGTTATTCAGACTCTGCCTAGAATGTTTGGGTTGGTGCCACCATTAGAGCTGGTGGGATTCTCTGTCCTTTTCAGAGTCTGATTTATTAATTTATCTTTGCAAGGGGAGATGGGAGCACAGGCCTTGGGAAGCTACAGCGTCCTAAGAAGTTTTACTGGTCCTTGAGGGAAATACTGTGGATCCTACTAGCTCCAGGAGTATGGAAGGGACTATCTTATGAAGCCCATCTGAGGCCTTTCTTACAGGTCAGGCTGTTTGGCAGGTATTTCTGCTACTTCTCAATGGTTTCAGTGGCTACCTTCCTACAATCTGTTTCTCTTGTTCCACTTAGGGTTGCCTAAAATATCTCTGCAATGTATCTTTTTCAGTAGTAGCCTAAAATGACACCCCAGGGGAGGTCCCTGTTGAGTGTATATTCAACAGCCATTGCCCATTAGATAAGTGTAACTGATAGAAATACACTAGGGCCTTGATGAATTTCCCAACCACAGGACTCCCTAACCCAGAGCGTCTTATTGATCAGACCAATGTATTTTCCTTGTAGCTTCAGTTGCTTCATGGTGTGTGTTCAACTACTTTTGGCTGAAAGCATCTTGATTCCCACTCAATGGAAATGTCCTCATTCATAGACCCAGTCTGCAGTGACCAAGTCCATCCTATGCTATGTGATCCTGTCATCTTCTGTCCATTATTGTTCTAGCATTTAAAAGTCTGTTTGAGGCTGGCCCAATAGACTTTCCAGGTAACTTGAAACTGGTACTAGGAGATAAAGTGAGGCAGCTAATCACTGAAGCTGAATCTCATGTTTAGAAGGAAGGATATGAATTTGTGTCGGATCTCCAGAGCAATCCTGGTTCTTACTCTTCCTCCCAGCAAGTCTTCTTTCTATTATATGTACCCATATAGACTTTAAAACAGTTAGAAATTAGAACTTACAAATGGTCCTTGACTTGGGTTGATTCAGTTTCTTATGGTTCAGTTTCCCATGACTTCTCAGCTTTGCAATGGTGCAGAAGTAATATGCATTCAGTAGAAACTGGACTTTGAATTTTGATCCACTGTGGGGCTGGTAAAATGTGGTATGTTAGTCTCTAGTTGTGCTGGGCACTGCTATAGTTTTCAGTCAGTCAGGCTATCACATAGGGGAGACAACCCACAATACTCCAAAATGGACTGTGGTGTACATGGACGGCTGTCTTTTCATTGGTTAGATGTATTAAATGTATTTTCAATTGACAACATTTTTAACTTAGGATGGGTTCAATCAAGATGGTATCCCCCATTTGTGCAGCCCTCATTTCAGTCAACCTTCCTGTGACATGATATCTTAGGCTTGAAAGTACAGATTGTTTCCATTTTCCAGGACAGGGCTGGCCCACTGAATGTGGTTGCCTGTGTAGTCTGTTAAGAAGGACTTTGAAGTAGAGTCAGCTCAGAAGTTAGCATGCAATGTCCAACTATGTTTGCCAAGAATTTCCAGACCTTATATGAGCTATTACCTGAAACCCATTCTCTCTAGTTGCCTGTATGGCCTCTTTCCGAAGCCTGTTTGTCTGCTTCACTCATTAACTCTGTGACCTTGGACAAATGACTTCCCTCCTCTGAACTCTAGTTCATTGAGTGTAAAACAGAAGTTGGATCAAATGATCCTTTCTAGTTCTAAGACTCAATTTAGCTCCCTTCAAAGTACATACTTCCTGCCTCTTCCTATTTCAAAACTCCCTGCCTCAATGGTAGCACTCACTGAGTCCCACTGTCTCATTAGGGACATGTTCAGTTCTCAGTCCACTGATAACATGGAGAGGATGGACAGATCTTGAGCCCATTGAATTACCAGGTTCTTCTCAGTTCAATTTGTAAACTCAACCCTCTTTTGCAGGGTTTCTCTGATGATTCATTCAAGTGTACCTCTCATATCCTTGAGAATGACCTTCCAGAATTTTCTTCCCAGTTTTGCAATTAAAAAAAACTTCAATTGCTGAGTTGTTATAGCAGACTGTGTCCCTCAAGAGCAAAAGCTTTGTTCTTCCCTACCCTCTCTCCTCTGCCCCACACAATGTGTTGTTCCAACTAGGCCTCTCACTGCATTCCTCAGCTGCCCCTATCCCATTCTCCTCTTACTTCAGTCTTGTATTCCCCGTAATTTTACTCTATGAGGCCCCAACTGCCTGCACCTCACCCCCTGTCCTCACTAGGCTCTGGTCTTCTGTAGCAACCCAGCCATTACCATCTCTCCACCCTGCCACCCAGCTCCCTACTCATGGTCCCCCATCATGGGCCTCTCCCTCTGCAGCTGCTGCAGTCTGAATAAGCACAAAAAAATTACCACATGTATTAAAGTGAAACTCTTGTTGGACAACTGTGGATTTCCCTGGGCAGGATTTCAGTTTGATTTTCTCAGGGTTCCTACAGAGCCTGAGTTCTTGCCCAGACCCTCCCTGCTCCCACCCCAGATGTCCCTGCCTACAAGGAACCAGAGCCCCTTGCTTCCCTGGCTAGTTCTTCAGGACCAGACTCCCCCCCCCCCCAAAAAAAAAAAAAACACCTTATTTGTCCACTGTCAGGGGACTACGGAACAGAGGGCAGAGCAAAGTCAGCCAAATGGGACAGTGTATCTCTTATGGGGGTGTTGAACTCAGACTTGGGGGCTCCAAGGGCATGGAGCCAAGCTCCCCCTCACTGAAACAGAAACCAATCTTGCAAATAAATACATAAACTGATTACCAGTGAGTCAAGAAAGGCTGCTATGGGGCTGGAGAGCTGAGCTGTCCCTGGCCCCACCCCCTGGCATTTTCCCCAAAGCTTAGGCCCCAGAGTTGCCCAGGAGGGCCTGAAAGAGGGACTAGGTCTCCACAGACTAGGCCCCACCCCAGCATCTCTGCTGAGTTGGGCAGATTTGAGGCTTCCCCTTTTGCCTTTCCCCTTTCTCCATGGCCTTTCCATGCAGAACCCACTCCAGCTCTTTTTGCTTTGCAGACCAAGTCTTTTACTCCTCTTAAATGCCTCTGCCAGTCGTGTCATTTGTCACTGTGTTGGCTTCCTTTTCAAATGCCCACTTCAAAACCTGAAAATGGCTCCAAGTGATACTTGCTTCAACCTCACCCTAACCCCAGCCCCCAGCTCCCTCTTCCACTCTTCTTCTTTCAGAAGCCCAAGAAGATCTTTTGATTTAAGTTGTTCGGACTTCAGCCTGTCCTAAGATGTTGAGAGCCTTGTTCAACCCCACCACAATGCTTCTGGCCAGTATCTACAACACTTAGGCTTTTGGCATCTCTCTCTCTCCCCCTCCCCCCTCTCTTTTGTCAAGCATGGGCTTGAATTCAGGGCCTGGGTAATGTCCCTGAGATTTTCTGCTCAAGGCTAGTACTCTACTACTTTAAGACACAGCACCACTTCCAATTTTCTGGTGATTAATTGGAGATAAGAGCCTCTTGGATTTTGCTGCTGGGGCTGGCTTTGAACATCAGTCTTCAGATCTCAGCCTCTTGAGTAGAATTACAAGTGTGAATCACTGGTGCCCTGTGCCTTCTTGTCTTTATCTTCCCACCACTCCCAGAGTTTCCATTAGAGGGTAGAACCAAGCATTCAGGAATTTAGAGAGACCTCGGGGATTCTTAGAATAGGTCAGAGTACTCTTCTGGAGATCAGGCTGCCCTTGGCTAGAGGGAAAGAACATTGGCCTAGTCCTTGGGCCAGGCTGGACATTCTGGAGTCCACCTATAATTGGTTCCTTCATACTTAAAGCATAGCTCAGTGTCAGGTACATAGGAGCCCTCAACAAATATGCTGAACTTGTTGGTGCAGAAATAAAGCTAATAGGAACACATTTTTAGGAACCTGACATGGTTCTAAAATCCCCAGGTTTATGTGTTTGCTTTGCAAGCCTGCTGTAATACATTATCATAAGCTTCACAGCTTAAAACACCTATTGATTGAGGTTCTATAGATCGGGGTCTGGGTGGGCTTAGCTGGTTTCTCTGCTCAAACTCATAAGACTAAGGTTTCAGCTGGAATCTGAATGAGAATTGACTTGCAAGTTTATTTGGGTAGTTAGCAGAATCCTCTTCCTTCTTCCCTGTAGCTGAAAGTCTAAGGCTCCATTTCCTTGTGGGCTGTCACTGGGGGTCACTCACTGCTTTGACAGAGGTCACCTGCATTACTTCTCAGGTGCCCTCCTCTATCTTCAAGGCAGCAACCATTCCTCAGGCAGTTCATGTCTCTCTGGCTTTCCCTTCTGCCTTTCTCTTTTGCCACCAGCTAGAGGAAAGTTCACTGCTCTTAAGGGCTTCTCTGATTACATTAGGTCCATCCAGATAGTCTCCTATTTTATTGGGGCAAAATACCTAAAATATATCATTAAATCCCTGTGTGTGTATGTGTGTGTGTGTGTGTGTGTGTGTGTGTATCTGTATGTCTGCTTGCACATGCAAGTGTGTATGTATATGTTGATACTGGAAACTGAACCTAAGACCTCATGCTGTCACTTGGCTTTTTTTCTCAAAACTGATGCTTTACCACTTGAGCCACACCTCCACTTCTTGCTTTTGGGTGGTTTGTTGGAGATAAATGTCTCACTGCCCAGGCTGGCTTTGAACCATGATCCTCAAGTCTCAGCCTCCTGAGTAGCTAGGATTACAGACTTGAGCCACTAGCATCATGAAGTCATTTTGAAGTGTACAATTCAGTAGTATGGCCTCTATCCATATTGTTGGATAACCATCACCATCAACTATCTCCAGAACTTTGTCCTCTCCCTTCCCCCAAAGTGGAACTCAGCAGTCTTTTTTTATTTTTTATAGAAAACCTAGATTTATTTGTTAAGCTATTACAAAGACAAAACAATTACCATGGAAAGGACTTTGAAGACATCATTGCAGTTCATTTGATCTGTTATAGAACCTAAGAGAGTGGAAATTCAAGGCTATAACCTAAGAGGCCAGAGCAGAGCAGATGGTAAAACAGGGCAGAGCCACTGCATCAGTGGTGGGATTCGGTTGGGGTTTTCCAGAGATGACAGCAAGGCCTGAATTCATTCATCTGGAATTAGTAAGACTCACGTCCATGTGGAACACAACAGAGGCTAATTCCTGTGTGGTCTTGGCCTTGTCTCTTAAGGGTAAAGATATCTTTACGTCCCAGAGTATCATTTCAGCTTCAGACTCTCTCTTGCAAACCCCACCCTTGTCTACTCACACCCCAAACTCCAGTGGGTTTCACCAGAGTCCCGCTAGTGGTCAGAGACGTGCAGCAAAGGCAGGAAGTAGTGGCCTACTCAGATAAGACCAGACACAGAAAGTTTGGGGTAAGTGATAAACTACAGGCAACCCCTTGGTTAAGTTAATTCACCTTTGTTAATAAAGGTCATAATTTCTTCTGCTGGTGACAACCTGCTGCCTGCCTCAGTATCGTTGTCTTGAGAAAGAACTGGTTCAAGTGAGTTTTGAAGGAAAGAAAGCTTTTCACCAGCCCACTCCACAGTGGAAGAGGTACTGAGTTCCCTCCTACAGTTCCAAGCAGAATCTTAAAGCAGATGAAAGCCCTTTCAGTGATCAACATCTGCATTCTCAAACTGTCCAGCAACTGTTGGTGTGGTATCCACCTCCATGTCATCTTCATAATCTCTTATTGAATCTTCTGTCCAGACTCCAGCCATGTTATACTGACTGCTCACAGATTGAGAAGGCATTCCTTCTAATCTCTCCAGTGTGGCTTGCCCTTCTGCTGTTAAATGGGATAATCCTTCTTCATAGGTATAAAATGTAGGGATATCCCCCTGTCCTTGTTCGTCTGCCTCCACGTCATACTCTTCTCCGTCATAAGCATCTGAGTCTTCATCCTCGGGGTCGGGGTGCAGGGCTTGGCACTCACACATCGCGGTGAACAGCGCCTCCAATCAGTAGTCTTTAAACAAGAACTCCTATTCCTCTCTTCCCTAGTGTGCCTGAAAACCACTGTTCTACTCTCAAGCCTCGTCAATTATACTATTCTATATAGCTCATATAGGTGGAATCAAATCACAACTATTGGTTTTATGACTGGCTTCTTTTACTTACCATAATGTTTTAAAGGCTTATTCATGTTGTAGTATGTGTCAGAATTTCCTTCCATTTAAAGCTGAATGATATTCCACTGTATCTCCCTTTTATAAGGTCAGATGGACCATAAAACATAACAGCTGTGAGAGAGATGGCTCATTAGATTTACAGGTTTCAGGAATTAGAACATGGAATCCTGGGATGATTCCTGGAAATTCTCTGCCTATGGTGGAATCTCCAATTCAGAGATTCTGGCCTTGGCTGAGCAAAGAAGAGCAGGGTGTGTCAGTCATAGGATGCCTACAGGTGAGGGAGATGGGTGTGGGAAATGGCCTGAGTGGTCCAAGAGGGAACGGCCACTAAACTGCACCATATATCTTCCCTGACCCAGGTGCTGATGGTGACTTTCTATGTGTCATTTCTTATTCTGAGATATATGTATTTAACAGGTGAGCAAACCAAGTTCCAGAGACTTAGCCAAGATCTCACTATCAGTAAGAGTAAACATTTATTTAACACCAAAGTCTATGCTATGGACAGTATCACCTCCCCCAAAGTAGAAGTGAGATTGTTCAAGTCCATGAGGACATGGCCAGATGGTTCTTGGTTTCACATCTCACCAACCTCACCCACCTGCACTAGAACAGAATTTGTAACTGCTGGCAGCCCAGTAGAGGGCAAATGAGATGAATGGAATATTGTGCCTCATCCATATTCATATGTTAAAGCCCTAACCATAGTGTGACTCTAGTTGTAGACAGAGATTATGAGGAGGTGATGATAAAGGTTAAGTTAGGTCATAAGAGTGGGGCTCTGATTGGATAGGATTGTTGCCCACCAGAGCAATCTTTCTTACCCCCATGTCAGGCTATATTGAGATGATAGCCTTCCAGCCAGAAACAAAATCAGCCAACACATACATCATGGACTTTCTCATTCCCCCAGAAGTGTGAGAAAAGAAATAAGTCTTGTTTAAGCTATGCAATCTGTAGTATTTTGTTGTGGCAGCCCTAGCTGACTACTACAGCCACCATGCCACAAGCAGCTGAAACTGAGATGGAAAGAAAGCTCCCAGCCCACTTATGCAATTCTATTCTGCTTTGCCCTTTCTGGAATTCACCAGGAGCCAGACTGAGTGTCCTGATGGCCCAGATTGTGGTGCCTACAAGAAAAGGAGAAAGTGCCAGGGTCTGAGGCTCAGGCTAGCTCACTGCAACTGCCTGTGAACTGGGGCTGCTGGAGCAGCTGGGACCCTGGATGCAAGGCCACCTCTCTGACTGAGGCCAAGAAAGTTGCAAAAGGAATTAGCTCCAGCTGAAACTCTGCAGCGAGAAGCAGGGCAAGTGCATAGTGCCATCAATGTGCAATTCATTTGAGATTGTGAACAGCATATTTGGGATGTGACAGCAGACTGCAGGGTCAAGCAGCCAATAGAGCTGGGTTGATTTGGAGGCAGTTCAAGACTCTGAAACTGAAAAGTCACTTTTTTGTGTGTGGGGAGACCATGAGCATCTGTTTCAACTCTGTGACTGGCTCCTCTCTCCTGATGTGGCTGCTTTCTTTTGTCAGAATGTGTAGGTCCCAAATGTGGCCCCAAGACGCAAAGTTTTCAGTTGCTAAATGAGTTGTACAGCCTTTAGGGTTGTGCATGAGTTATCTATTGCTAAGGTAGCAAATTTCCATAAATGTAATGGCTCAGAACAATGCAAATGTATTAGCTCATGGTTTTCATACATCAAGAGTCAAGACACAGTCTTAGAGTCCTCTGCTCAGAGTTGTTTCCCTGGGCTTCAAGTCATCTGATTTGGGTTCTCCCCCAAGCTAATTGATTGTTGGCAGAATTCAGTTGCCCATGGTTTTAGAACGTAAGTTCCCATTCCCGCCCCCCCACCCCGCCCCACCCAGGCTATTGGCCAGGGATTACTCCCCACTGTTCAAGGCCAACCGGAGATCATTGCCATACCAGCCCATCCTTAAACAGTTCACAGAATGATTATTTATGCAAAGTCAAAAAGAGAGCACTAGTTGGTTGCAGTGTTGCTCACCTCTAATCCTAGCTACTAGAGAGGTGGAGGCAAGAGGATCAGGAATTTGAAGCCAGTCAAGGCAAAGCAATGGAGATCGTCTATAAGACAAAATATAAAACAAAAGGGCTAGGTTGTGGTTTACATGATCTTCAAGTGATTGTCTAGCACTTTCCATTTCCAGTACTGCAAAGAGAAGGAACGAAGGAAGGAAGGAAGGGAGGGAGGGAGGGAGGGAGGGAAGGAGGGAGGGAGGGAGGGAAAGAGGGAGGGAGGGAGGGAAAGAGGCAGGGATTGTATTTTGAAAGAATCAGAATCTCAGGTACTTGTAAAACTAGTATGGAGATCCTATGAGTCCTTCATTTCAGGTTCCACAGTAGCTGCTGCAGCTTGTATACCTATAACTTTTTTTATTTGTTTGTTTTTATTTTTGTTTTTGTTTTTGTAGGTCATGGGCTTGAACTCCGGGCCTGGGCATTGATCCTGAGCTCTTTTGCTCAAAGCTAGTGCTCTACCATTTTGAGCCACAGCTCAACTTGGAGTTTTCTGGTGGTTAATTGGAGATAAGAGTCTCACAGTCTTTCCTGCTTAGGCTGGCTTTGAACCCTGATCCTCAGATCTCAGCCCCCTGAGTAGTTAGGATTACAGATGTGAGACACTGGCACCTGGCCTAGATAGTTTTTATTATCAATTTCCTAAAGTTTAACATATATCTTTTCATATGTATATTTACCATCTATATATTCTCCTCAGTGAATGTTTGCTTGTGCTTTTCACTTATTTTTTATTCTTTGTTTACTATTGAGCTAAGTTCTTTATAAATTCTATGTAGATTTCTATCATATGTAGCTTGCCTTGTCTTCCTTATAAGATCTGTCACAGAGTTTTTACTTTTGAGGAAGTCAAATTTATTACCACCTTCTCTTGTTGATCATGCTTTTCATTGTCAAGTTTAAGAATTCTTCACCAGTTCCTAAATCCCAATGATCTCCTAAATGTTTTATTGAACCCAAGTCCCTGTACATGCTAACCATATACTTTACCAGTGAGCTATACCCTCAGCTCACTCTCTATTTTGATTAATTTTTGTATAAGGTATGAGGTTCCTGTTAGGGGTGTGTGTGTGTGTGTGTGTGTGTGTGTGTGTGTGTGTGTGTGCGCGCACATGCAAGAACACACATGCTGGTCCTAGGGTTTAAACTCAGGACCTAGGCCTTGTCCCTGAACTTATGTGCTCAAGTCTAGTGATCTACCACTTGAGTTCATCTCCACTTCTGGCTTTGGGGAGGTACTTAATTGGAGATAAGAGTCTCACTTTCCTCTCCTGGCTGGCTTTAACCACAATCCTCAGATCTCAGCCTCAAGTGTAGCTAAGATTACAGGTGTACCCACTGGCATTCACCTATGTTGTTTTAATTTCTCAACAGTAACTGTGCAAATGCACCAGTACTGTTTGTTGAAAAGATTTGTCCATTTTAGGAGTTCCTGATTAGATTTGGCTCACTCAGGATAACCTCCATTTTGATGAGCTCAAAATCCACTGATTATGGATTTTAGTTACATCTAAAATCTTTTTTCCATGTGGCATTATAAGCATGAGAGTGATTGCACACACACACACACATCCTTACACACTCAAGAGAATGCTTGAGGCGATGCCCTAAAATTCTGTCCATCATGAGCTGTGAACATTAATTCACACTCAGTTTTCTTCTTCTGGATTTGAGAAAGACTTCCCAGTTCTAGGATCTTATCCAAGTGGGGATTAGCTAGTTTGGAAAATTCTAGATGGAGCTAAGTACACGTAGGTATGCTGAAGCCCAAGAAAACCCAGGCTGTTCCTTGCCAGAGTCAAGGTTGAATGTTGTATCCTGACTGAACAGCTCTGATAATGATGTGAAGGTGAATGGGGAAGCATAGAGCATTAGGCCATGAGACTTTTCTTTGAATTTACCAAGTTTGAATTTACCAAGCCAGAGAAGCTTAACCTAGAAAGCCTCACTGATAGAAGAAATGTCCACTCTCTTGCAAATCTATTTTCTTTCTTTTTCTCTTGGTGGTATGGGATTTGAATTCAGGAAGTTTAGGCCTTACACCTGTTAAGATGTTGTGATACTGATGAAATGTGTCTCTGGCACTGTTTATTTGTTTTGTGTGTGTGTGTGTGTGTGTGTGTGTGTTTGTGTGTGTGTGTGTGTGTGTGTGTGTACTTGTCTTGGGGCTTGAACTCAGGGTCTGGGTGCTATCCCTGGATATATTTTCCTCAAGGTTAGCAATCTACGACTTGAGCGCCTTATGGTTTCTTTTTTTAAAAATAGTTCATTTGAGAAGAGTCCCATGGACTTTCTTCCCTCGGCTGGCTTTGAGCCATGATCCTCAGATCTTAGCCTCTTTAGTAGCTAGGAATATTGGCTTGAGCCATTAGCACCTGGCTCAGCTCTGTTTTTGCTGGTTATTTCTAGGGAATGGTCCCGTTTCCTGTCAGGGTGAGAGCCTGAGCTATGTTCCTTATATTTTAGGCTTCTTGTTGTCAGTGGAATCACAGGCTTAAGCCACTGTGACTATCTTCCCTCTGTGGAGATGGAGCCTTGAAGACTTTTTCTGCTTGATGTGGCCTTGAACCATAATCTTCCTGTTTTCAGGTAGAATTATAGGCATGAGCCACCAGCACCTGCCTTGCAAATGTCACCAACATTCAGCTACTAAGTGGTATTTGGAGTCTAAAGATCAGATGTCTCTTAGTCATGACTTCTTTGAGCCCTGACATTCCTCCTGTCCTTCTGAATTCCTCTCTGAGATTCTTATAACATCTCTTCCGTAGGGAAAGGACCCTTCTTGTGGAAGAGAATGCCCAAGCAGAGAGCATTGCAGCTGGTGGCTCTAACAGTATCTTGGAATCTACGAAAATCAGGCTCTTCCTGGACACAGACTTCCTGTACAACCTAGTCCCTCCCCTACTCTGGCAGCACATTGCCTGGAAGTGTTGGCTACACCCCTAGCACCATTGTGACTGTTTTCATACCAATTCTATTGAGTAAAAACTCTTCCTCCAGCTGGGATGAGCATCCTCTATCCTTTTCTGTTCATCACTGTTCTCCACTTTCTCTTCATGGTCAGGAGATTTCTCCATTCCAATTTCTATAGCCACAGTGCCTGACTTCTTTTCTTTCTTTTTTATTTCTTTTTTGTGTGTGCTGGCACTGGGGCTTGAACATTTCAAGCTGGGTACTCTAGCACTTGAGCCATGCCTCCACTTCCAGCTTTTTGTTGAATAAATGGAAATAAGTGTCTCATAGACTTTTCTGCTTGGTATGGGTTCAAACTATGATCCTCAGATCCATAGCTTCCTGAGTAACTAGGATTACAGGCATGAGCCACCAGCACCTGGCTTAGTGTAATTTCTATATGCACGTGGATGATTCTACCCAGATCTCTTGTCCAGTGTTTCTCCACCCCCAATCACTCTGAACAGTTTTTTTTAAGTACTGATGGTTAAGATCAGCTCAAACTGACTGAAACCAGTTCTCTGGGGCTATGATCTGATTACAAGTTTTTAAAGTCCCCACATAATTCTGATGTGCCAAGATTATCATAAGGGATTATCAGATTTGCACTGGTACCTCATCAAAAGCCAAGGTGGGGCGTCTACTGTTCTGGTTTCACAGATTCACAGATCCTGGATAGTAGCAACTCTAAAGATTGTTTGTAGACCTCTTGCACACTACATAAAACTGGTTTAAACTGGGTGCTGATGGCTCACGTCTATAGTTCTACCTACTGAGGAGTCTGAGATCTAAGGATCACAATTTGAAGTCAGCCTGAGCACAAAGTCCTTGAGACACTCATCTTCAATTTACCATCAAGAATCCATAAGTAGAGGTGTAGGGTCAAGTGGTAGATTGTCATCCTTGAGCAAAAAAGCCAAGGAGAGCTCAGGCCTTGACTGGCAGGAAGAAAAAGAGAAAGAAAAAATACTGATTTATTGTCATCCCTAGAAATAACCTAGATTCTCCATACCTCTGAGTTCTGATATCCCAAGAGCTCCAGTACAATCATACAGCTTTCTTCTTCCCTCTGAGTACCTGTTGCATCTCATGAAAGCGTCACATCTTCAACCTTACCATGTTGTCCTCATCCCTGCTTCTTTCCCTGCCTATCCTGGCTCCCACGAGTCAGCATTCTCACCAGTAAGTTTACCATCAAAATTATCTTGTCTATCTGCAGCTCTTACCCTACAAAATGTCAATTTTGTATCCATAGGAAAGCCTACCTGCCTGGCTCTTCTGCCAGGACTTCTGAAGAAAAATTGAATGCCATTCAGATGGGTGCTGCTACAAATATGATATTTTTAATTTTAGTTACTTTCTAAATACTGGTGATCCTTTGACTTCTTTTTAACTCTGTCCAAAGTCCCTTAGAAGCTAGACTAAACCTTTGCCCTTTAAAAAAAATAGAGACCATAGGATAAGAACTCCCTTTTCACAATGACAGGCTTGTTTGCATCTCCTATTGTCCTTTTGCTCTTTGCAAAGACTAATTATTCTATGGTCTGAATCCTACCAATTTTTTTCTTTATTGAAATCTTCAACTTCTGCCAGCTTCTTTCCCCTGAAAACACACACACACACACTCACACACACACACACACACACATGCACACGCATGCACAACAGAGTGACTCATGCACACACATATACACAAGTCTCCCATTTTCTAAAGTTTTTCCCTTGAGCTTGCATGTCTCTTCAGCTAGGCAAGGGACTGTCTCCATCTCTTAACCTTCTCATTACTAATCAACTCACAGCTCCCAGGCTTCCATTGGTCCTCTAACTGCACCAGCACCTTTCAGGGAAGTTTATACAGATATTTCCAGGGGCTGGGAATATGGTCTAGTGGTAAAGTGCTCACCTTGTATACATGAAGGCATATATAGAAAAAGCCGAAAGTGGTGCTGTGGCTCAAGTGGTAGAGTGGTAGCCTTGAGCAAAAAGAAGCCAGGGACAGTGCTCAGGCCCTGAGTTCAAGCTCCAGAACTGGCAACAAACAAACAAACAAACAAACAGATATTTCCATATCTTTTTTAATTAAAATGCTACACTATCTTTGCTAACCATCACTGCCCTTTCAGAACCAAGTTTTTCATGTTTCTCCTCTACCATAACTCACTTCTTACCTTCCTGAATGCTTCTAAGACTTCATTGCCGAACAGAGGCTGGTGAATTTGGCAGTCTTCTCCTTTTCTCTCTACCTTCTCTCTCTGTCCTCAAAACTAAGAATTCCCAAAACCCTCAGTCCAGATACATGCTTCAAACCAATGTCCTTATCTTCCAGAACCTTCTGTGTTTGTTATCTTTATTGGTAGAATTATTATCTACTCTCTCACACAATAGAAACTTAGACTGAGTTATCCTAGACTGGCCTCTTTCCTTAAACCTTCACATCCAATTAATCATGTCCAATCAGTTCTTTTCCTACTCTAATATGTCTCCTTCTCTCAACTGCTACTGCTTTCTTCTCTTGAACCATAAGAATGTATCCCAGTCTTCATTCACTTTCTTTGTTATTGCTCCCAGCCAGTAGTATCCAGAGTGCATACAGTAGGTATTCT
Organism: Perognathus longimembris pacificus; assembly: GCF_023159225.1. NCBI lineage: Eukaryota > Metazoa > Chordata > Mammalia > Rodentia > Heteromyidae > Perognathus > Perognathus longimembris. Next base: position 62,535,195 of record NC_063188.1, read on the forward strand.
GTGAAGTTTTGTTGAATGAATGGATGTTCAAATGCTCTCAAGAATGGCATACAAAACCTGTTCCTGTTTCTGATCACATTTCTCCCCTCCCTTGCAATTTAGATTCTAGCCCCTGAGTACAAGAAAAGATCTTGAAGGATGTCTGCTTCCAGGCTGTGTGTTTAACTCCAGACAACCTGATTCCCTTCAGCTTCATTTTATGAAAGTCTTATTAAAAATTCTAAACTGGATGTGATGGCTCATTCCTATAATCCTAGCTAGTTAGGTGACAGAGCTAGAGGATTACAGTTCAAAGTCAGCAGAGGAACAAAGTTCATCGAGACCCTATCCCAACAAATAAAAGGCTAGAAGCAATGGCGCATGCATGCCATCTTAGTGGGAAGTATAAGTAGGAGGATCACAGTTCAGGCCCACCTCAGCTTAAATTCAAGAACTTATTTGAAAAATAATGTAAACAAAATGGGCTGAAGGCATTTCTCAGGTGACACAGTTTGCCTAGCAAGCACATGGAGCTAAGTTTAAACTCCAGTACAAAGAGGAGGAGCGGGGAGGGAAGAGGAAAGGGAGAATGGAAGGAAGGAGAGGAAAGGAGGAGATAGGAGGAGGGATGCTGAGGGTGGGATGATGAAAGAATAAAGGAAGAAAAGGAGGGAAAGAAGAAAGAGAAGGAAGGAAGGAAGAAGGAAGGAAGGAAGGAAGGAAGGAAGGAAGGAAGGAAGGAAGGAAGGAAAGAAGGAAGGAAGGAAGGAAGGAAGAAGGAAGGAAGGAAGGAAGGAAGGAAGGAAGGAAGGAAGGAAGGAAGGAAGGAAGGAAGGAAGGAAGGAAGGAATTTTCTGCCTTGGAACATTTAGACATAGTCCCAACTGAACTCAGGAGGAGAGACCATATGACCTCCCTTTCTCTTTTCCCATGAGAGAATTCCATGATATTAGACCTGTGATGAATGGAAGAATCTGGATTCTATGGAGGCTGAATGTATAGGAAAATTCATACTATAACTATACTCACTAATTCATGCATTTACTCAGCAGGCTTTTTCTTGGTGCCATGCCTTGAGGGTATGATGGTGGGCTCCACTTCCTTGCATTAATGGACACTTCTGGCATGGGAGGAAGTAGAAGGAGATGGGCCTGTGGAGCAGAACCTATGTGGAGATGGGCCAGTGGTCTCCATATTCAGTGACGGTGGCAAGTAGCTGAATCAGGACATGTGTTGGTCCACTGAAGTCCAAGGTGATGGTGAACAGAGAGCCTGGCCAAGCATAATTCCCTCAGTCCCTTGCTCCCTACTCTAGCCCTGCCTTGGAGTACTGATTAACCTACCTCCCTGGATATCTAGGGCGTGAACAATCCCACCTTCCTGGCTGTACCCAAGATGGCTGACAACATAAACTTCTTTGGGAAAATGGTTATAAGTGGCAATTGCCCTTCCTTCTGATTTCCCTCAACACACACACACACACACACACACACACACACACACACACACACACACACACACACCCCTAGCTCTTTTCTAGTAACTCATTCCAGAGTTCCCAAAGGAGTCTCTTTTATTCAGAATCCTACAACTTCGACAGCACTTGAAAAAAACAAAACACTTTACATGCCAGACAAATGCTACCAACACACAGTTGATAGAGGAAGGCTGTCCCCTCAGATAGCTGCTAACCTATGAGGGTGAAGCAGGAGGTTGGGGCCCTGAGTGTTTCATTCCAAGACCCTCTGCCTTCTCTCCAGGGGTCTACTGGGCTGGCTTCTTATTGGCTCCTCCTCATCCACCCCATTTTGAGGGCAGGGCTGTACCAGACCAAGAAGACACTGCCCCAGGGGCTCATAATCTGAGCGAGACAGTCCAATTATCTACAATTTATGAAGCTCAGTTGGAGTGAGTTCAGAAACGAGCAACCTGAACAATTAAGGGACCGGAGGGCTTGGCTTCTGGGGCAAGATAAAAGGCAGGAGGTCTCCAACAGCAGTAGTGGTTTCAGGGGTGGGGGGAGTGGAGACTAAGGGGGAGAGACTGCTGAGGAAGATGTCTGCCAGCAAGGGAGCGTCAATGGGGCAAATACCTTCCAGGGAGGAGTAAGTGAGCAGAAACAAGGCCAGAGATGTGAGCCCCCAGGAAGTGCACACAGGAGACCTGGAGCTCAGTCCCAGCCCCTGGGAGTCGAGCCATGTTGAGCAAGTAGTAAATTTCAGTTTTTCTGGCCCAGGCGCTGGCTTGAGGAAGTCCCAGGAAGCCCCAGAGAGGAACTGCCAGCCAGGTGGTACCTCTGATAGAAGAAAGCCTGGATATGGGGCCTAGTGAAAGCTTAGGCTCCATGACAGATTTACATGTGGATGAAAAATGGTGGCTTAATTTGAACTCCAAAGTGCTCTGGGACAGTCACTCCAGTCCTGCAAAGACCTTACTAGGAAGAAGTCCTTCACTCAACTCAGCTCTTCCTTCAAACTTAATACTTGGGTTATCTACAGGTTGGGAAGAGTCCCTGGTTAAAAGCCAGGCTCTACTTCTGTCAGCTTGAGTGGCTTTCAGTGAGGCCTTTCTTTTTTTCTGAATCTGTTTTCTCATACATCAAACAAGGGAGTATAGGTGTTTTGTTTTTGTTTTGGTGTGTGTGTGGTGTGTGTGTTTGTGTGTGTGAGTGTGTGCTTGTGCATGCACATACATGTGCACAGCACACTCTTCCTGGGACTTGAACTTAAAGCTTTTTCCCTGAGCTTTTACACTCAAGGAAAGCGCTCCACCACTCAAGCCACAACTCCACTTCTGATTTTTCAATGGTGAATTGGAGAAATGAATCTCAAGAGTCTCATGGACTTTCTTGACCTGCTGGTCTCACTCTGAATCAGTCCTCAGAACTCAGACTCCTGAGAAGCTAGGGTTATAGGTGTGAGCCAAGGGAATGTTTTGAACCCTCTGTAATGAAATCTAAGATAGGATCTTACTATGCAAAACAGAATTTTTTAAAGCCATGCTTTATTAATGGATATGTTTGTTGAGTTCCAATTAACATCACTTACCTTATTATAAGATGAATCAGCTGGATGCCAGTGGCTCACGCCTGCAATGGTAGCTACTCAGGAGGCTGAGATCTAAGGATCTTTGTTCAAAGCCAGTCTGAGCAGAAAAATTAAAGAGATTCTTATCTCCAATCAACCACCATAAAGTGGGAAGTAGAACTGTGGCTCAAGTGGTAGAACACACCACCCTTAAGTGAAAAAGTGTCCAAGCCCTGAGTTCAAGTCCCAATACTGGCATATTAAGCAAAGAAACAAAGTGAATCAACAGAATCATGAGGCAATTTTGGCCAAGCAGTGGTTGAAAGCCAGAGCTCTAGTCCTTGTTGGGTGAGCTTGGCTAGCATATGCCACATCTGCTGAGTTCCCAAGCTCTTTCATGAGGTCTGAGGCACCATAGAAATCTGGGCAGAAGCTACTTTGTCTTGATTTCTCCAGATTTCTCCAATTTAGACTTTTCCAGAATCGAGTGTGAGTGTCCCTAAAGGATGCTCACTGTATCATTGTAGCTTGTGTCCCCTGTGCCCTTTATTCCTGGCCAAGAGTTTTCAGATTAAGTTTGTCTTCAAGTTTGTTGGATAGAAATGAGACACGTTGGCCAGGAGAAGTACTTGGGCCTTGGATAGGAGAGTGCCCAATGCACAAACAAGGCCTCTGCCTGCTTCAGACCTCACTCCCCAGTTGATTGGGAGAAGCACTTTTAATGAAAAGGGGCTTAAAATCTGGTATCTGGGCATCCTGTCTTGGCCAAAGCCTCTTCCCTTTAGCTGAAGTCCCCAGAAGGGGGACTGATACTCACTGCTGGTAGTGAAGTACATGGCCTAAGCCAGGAATTTCTGGACGTTGAATGAAAGCAATCTGACCACAGCAGCAGGGGTGGCCTGGACAGGAGGTAGCAGAGCAAACCTGACAGAAGTACACTTGCATATACAAAGCAAGAGTTTGGGTAGGACATTCAGGTGCTCCTCGTGTAGCCCTTCTTGGCTGTCATGTAAAGAATATAAAGGCATATAGTGAAAGAGATGTCTTCTTTCTCCACCTGCACAACCCTTTCTCCCTATAGTCAGCAAATGCTACTAGTTTCTTCACATATCTATCCCTGGATATGTTAAATCTATATGACATTCATAAATCCTTCCAGAAATATTACATATAGATGATCAAATGTATCTGTATGTTTATAGTCCTTATGCCACTTTCTATAGAAATGAAAGTATCTTGTACACAGTGCTGTTGACATTCTTTTTAATAGTTGTATAGTATTCCATTATACATATACATGAAAGTTTAAGTAATCTTCTCTTGATATTTGAGTTCCTCCAAAGAGTTTCAATTATTCATAATACTGAAATAAGTATTACACATACATAATTTAACAGATATATTGGTATGTATATCTGACTACTAAATCTATAAGTCAGGTTATAAAGCCCACTATGAGGCTGCAGGAGGGAGTGCTCTGGAAGGCCATGGTCTCATTTTGCCTTCCTTTACCATTTTTGTTGCTTTTCTTGACCTTCAAGCCACTACAGGTAAGTGCCATTGTGAGACAGTAAAAAGGCAAGCAGAAGCTTGTAACTGGCCTGGCAGGGGTCCCCTGAGATGGACCCATTGGCTAACAACTTCTGCTTGGTGACATATCATGCTCCTTGAGACATTTAAGCAACCAGAGATGTCAGACTAGTTTTAGAAGGCTGGCAAGTAATGAAAGCTATGGAGCTAGTTGCACATACAATGATAAGTGGCGTCTGATGCCTGGCTTCCGTGTCAGGGAACAAATGGGAAGTTAAGGGCCAGGGGTAATCAGGAAACAGCACATCTCATCCAGGAGCATGGAGGTACTTCTAGCTAGCCATGAGGCCATTGCTGCCAGATCTTTGTACAGGTTTTTTATAATGAAATTTGGGCATTATATGAGCTCTCAATTTGAATATAACAATAATAACAAGAGGAAATACACACCCACGAAGCATTCACTGTGTGTCAGGCACTGTTCTAACAACTAAATATATGATTTAAGCTTTACTGGGTTACAATGACATAGAAAGCTGGGATTTTTTAACTGTGTTTTTTGTCTTTTCTGTTTTGGTCCTGGGTAACAAACCCAGGACATTGCGCTGGCTAGGCAAGCACTTTAGCACTGAGCTGCATCCCAGCCTGAAGGCTGTTGTTTGTAGTGTTCATTTTACAGATAAGCACAGTATTTATATAATTTTCCCAGAACCACACAGGTCGAGGGACAGAGTCAGGATGCAACCCTGAGTTCAAAGATAGCACTCTACCACTTGAGCCACAGGGCCACTTCTGACTTTTTCTGAGTAGATTATTGGAAATAAGAGTCTCACGGAGATTCCATCTCACCCCAGTAATAATGTTATATATCAAGAAAACTAACAATAACAATTGTTGGAGGGGATGTGGCCAAAAGGGAACCCTACTTCATTGTTGGTGGGAATGTAAACTGGTTCAGCCACTCTGGAAAGTGGTATGGAGATTCCTCAGAAGGCTAAATATAGAACTCCCCTATGACCCAGCAGCCCCACTTTTGGGTATCTATCCAAAAACCCACAAACAAAATCACAGTAAAGCCACCAGCACAACAATGTTTATCGCAGCGCAATTTGTCATAGCTAGAATCTGGAACAAACCCAGATGCCCCTCAGTAGACAAATGGATCAGGAAAATGTGGTACATATACACAATGGAATTTTATGCCTCTATCAGAAAGAATGGCATTGCCCCATTTGTAAGAAAATGGAAGGACTTGGAAAAAATTATACTAAGTGAAGTGAGCCAGACTCAAAGAAACATGGACTCTATGGTCTCCCTTATTGGGAATAATTAGCACAGGTTTAGGCAAGTCACAGCAGAGGATCACAAGAGCACAATAGCTATACCCTTATGATCACATAAGACGATGCTAAGTGAAATGAACTCCATGTTATGGAAACGATTGTTATATCACAGTTGTAACTACTTTCAACATCCCATGTGTATCTGTACCTTCTACTATTGATGATGTTCTTGTATCACCTTTCTGTGGTTGTATCTACACTATCTCTGTAATCTTATCTGAGTATATTGGAAACCGTCTATATTGGTATTAGAACTAGGAAATTGAAAGGGAATACCAAAATCGAGAGACACAGGGTAAAAAAAAGACAAACAACTACAAAAGCAATACTTGCAAAACTGGTGTAAGTGTGGGGAAAGGGAAAGGGGGAGGAAAGAGGGGGGAATGAGGGACGAGGTAACAAACAGTATAAGAAATGTATCCAATGCCTAATGTATGAAAATGTAACCTCTCTGTACATCAGTTTGATAATAAAAATTTGAAAAAAAAAAGAGTCTCATGGAGGGAGGGAGAGGTGGGTGAAAAATGAGAGAGGTGGTAACAAGTTGGATAAGAAATGTACTCACTGCCTTACGTATGAAAATGTAACCCCTCTGTACTTCACTTTGACAATAAAGAAATGAAAAAAAGACTCTCATGGACTTTCCTACCTAGGCTGGCTTTGAACCATGATACTCAGATCTCAGCCTCCTGAGTAGCTAGGATTATAGGTGTAAGCCACCCCTGCTGCCCAGCCAGTGAATTCTGCTGTTAATAACTACACAATGCAACCGTTTGTTAAGGAAACCTAAGTCAGATTGAAACCCTGCATAGATCAATATGACCAAGCCAAGCCAGCTGGAAACTTTTGCCATAGAGGAGGTTAGACATGAGGCTGGCTATTACTGTGAGTATCTTACCAACCTTTATCCATCATTTTCACTCAGACCAAGTCTGGCTCCGAAGCTAGGAGAAGCTCTTTACTTGGTTTCAGTTTTACTGTCTTTTTTTTTCAACTGCTCTTGAGAGAAAGGTGAGGCTGCAGTTGGATTAAACTTTTGTCCTTAAGAAGTCAGGAAACTGGAGCTCATAAAACTGGAGATTATAAAACTGGAGTTCACAAAACTGCATGCTGGTCTTGAGACTGAATTCCTAGCTTCAAATTCTGGTCTTTTTTCCCCTTGTGCTAGATGTTGAATGCAAGGCCTGATACTTGCTAGGTAAGCAGCCTAGAGACATTTATTTAAACAATCCTTACTCATGAGCACATTGTCCCCACACCAAAGAAATATAGTTCATTCCTTCTGTAGTGCAGCAGAACTCATTGTTGCTTCTTGCTTTATCTACTCTCTTATTTTCTGTCCCCAAGATTGTCCTCACTTGCCATCTACAGCTACATCCCCTGCCATTGCTTTTTGTATGACAAGGTCTAGCTATGTATTCTAGGCTGGCCTTGAACTCTCTATCCTCCTGTCTTGGCCTCCTGAGTTCTGGGATGAGGCATACACCAGCATACCTAGCTGCCTACCTATCTTCTGCTTGTGGTTTGTTTGAGGTGGGTGGATCTTTTGGCTGCTCTCAAGTTTTTCCCTTGTAAACCCAAACTAGTGATCTCTACTGCACGGGTGAATTGTGGGACCCAGCAGGACCCTGTGTGTATCTGTGCAGTACACATAGAAGAGGATATTCTTAGCAGTAAAGCTCATTTGGGGACAGGAAGCTGTCATTTCCCAGGAAAAGCTACCTTGAGGTGGAGCCAAGGAAGATGAGCTATCTCTGCTTGTCATCACACCCTTCTCAGAGCAGTATGCTTGATTCGAATTGCTTTCATCCACCAGGCCACTTCTGGGGCAATGAATGGACTATATCTGACTCTAGGCATTGAACCCTGTGATCTAAAAGGCCTTGACTACAAGTGCTTTGTTTCTGGATAAATTTGCCAAGTTTCTTGTTCACTTTTATGCTTTCTTGTCAGTTTGTAAGTTTTTGTGTGGCCTCGACAAGGCTGTGTGTGTATACACACACACACACACACACACACACACACACATATATATATATAACACTTCTCCTCATGAAAAACTACCTATAGTTTTAGAAACTGTAAATATTAGGCAGCAAGGAAAACAAAGAAACACTTCAAGTGGTAAAAAAAAAAAAAAACATGCCTCAACATTATGGAGAAACCTGGTCATCAACTGCTTTGTGACAAAATGGAGTGTGTTTGTTAACAATAAGCCTCCTGTACCATCACAAAGGCCAAGAAGGACAAGGTGGAGGGTAAGAGGGAACAGGAAGATGATGAGAGGACAGATTCAGCAGCAGGGACTAGGAAACCAGGGGATAGGATTAGCAGCCATGGGCTCCTGTGCTTTAGAAAAGATATTCATATGTTCCCTGCATCTCTCATCTTAGGATGAGGTGCTCAGGAGTGATGACTGAACAAACAAATGTCTGTTCTTCTCAGGACAACCCACCAGGGGGTAAGCCTTTACTCTGGATGTGAGTCAAAGGGAGGTAGCCAAAATGGTGAGGTAAGAGTGTGGAAGAGCCTTGAACGCAAGATTTTGCCCCCCTCCCCCCCACACACTAGGAACCATTGCTGGGGAAGAAAGCCAGATAAGTGCTCCTGTTCCTGCTCTGGGAGGCTCCTGGCCTTGTGCCAGGCTGTCTGGGCTGCAAGGGCAAGAGGCAAGGGCCACAACAGCAGCAATGGTGGAGGCATCCGTTTAGGATGTAAGACATATCAACAAGGAGGGGGGAAGGGGATGTCTGGATCATAACCTGGGCGAGTGGAAGGGGTCAGAGGGCATCTCAGGTGATGGCTTCCGGCTCTACAGCCAGGAAGAAAACCAGGCTGTTAACACAAAAGGTGAATCGGTCCCTTAGTGGCTCTGCTCCCTTGGCACCAAAAGGCTACCAGTGCACCCCGAGCTCCTGAATTAGAGCCTGGCTAGATGGGATGGGGAGGTCCACAACTGTGGTCATAGGAGCTGTGGGAGCCCAGTAGTGTGCTCAGAGAGGCCTGAGGAGAGAGGGGCTGGAAAGAGAGGGCACTGCTGGCCCCAACTCCCCTACCCTGGTGCCCCGTCCCTGGCCAGCCTTTGGCTTTAGAGAAGCTGGAGAGCTAGAGGCGAAGGGGAGCAGGCCAGGGCGGGCCGAGCTGGGGGTACAGTGGAGGCGAGAATGGGCTTGGACGCATGGGAAGTGTGCGGAGTGCTAGAAGGAGCCACTGGGGAAAAGCCCGCTAGGCAGGCGCCCACAGACCCCATTGCCAGGCCGGGTTAGGCTGCTGCTGCTCGGCTGCCTCGCTGGCGCCTCCAGTCCGGGTATGAGGACCCACAGCGCCACCCAGCGGCCGGTGTCGAGGACTGGCAGGCAGGGTTCTCCTGTGACCCCCAAAAGGGCAGAGGAGCTGGATGGAAAGCGAACTCCTGAAAGTGGATGAAGAAGACCATCAACTGGTTGGTGGGCTCTTAGACCAGGCCTCCCTTGGACTTCACCCACCAAATTGTGTGGCATGTGCCACTACATGAATCCTAATATGTAATAAATATATCAGCTCATAATAGTCCTCTGCAACTCAACAACCTTCATGACTCCCAATGAGCCATGGCATAAAAGTCCCAATTCCTTGGTCTAACATTCTATGGCTTGATCTCAATCTTTCAAGTTCATCTCTTGATACGCACTCTACACATCATGTACTACTGTCTCCTGCCCGAATGAACCAACCACATCTATAGCCATTCACTCAGTGGATACTAAGACACTGGAGAGACTGTAAACTTGACATGTAAGGTCTTCATCTGCTTGGAGCTAACATTCAAAGGGAGAGAAGCATGCAATAAACAAGAAAATCAATGCAAAAGTAGGATCATTTTGAGTACAACTGCTAGATGGTATAAAAAGCAGAATAGTGTGCTAGAGTAACTAAGAAAAGAATGAAGAGGAAATGAAATCAGGCAGAGTGGCTTAGGAAAGTAAAGGAAGTAGTATTCTGTGTGAGAGGGGCATGGAAAGAAATTTTTAGGTTGTGCAGGGTCCTATGGGCCATAGTTAGGAATCTGTATTTCATCCAGATTCAGGTGCAATACTATATTGGAGGTTGTTAGTAGGGGAAGGGCATCATGGTCTGGTTTTGCAATTTTTAAAGATTGCTCTAGGAAGTGGTGCTATGGCTCAAGTAGTAGAGCACTAGCCTTGAGCTGAAGAGGTAAGGGACAGCACCCAGGCCCAGAGTTCAAGCCCCGCAACCGACAAATAAAAAGATTGCTGTAAACCAGGCACCAGTGTCTCATGACTGTAATCCCAGCTACTTATGAGGCTGAGATCTGAGAATCATGCTTCTAAAGTCTATGAGAGTCTCATCTCCGATTAACCAGAAAAAGCCAAATGTGAAGCCATGGCTTAAGTGGTAGAGTACAAACCTTGAGCTTTTGGAAAAGCTAAGTGACCGTGCACAGGACTTGATCTTGATCTTTCAAGTTCATCTCTTGACACCCACTCTACACACCCTGTACTACTGTCTCCTGCCCAAATGAAACAACCACTACTGTAGCCATTTTCTCAGTGAACATTCACTAAGACACTGGAGAGACAGTGAACTTGATAGACAAGGATTCATCTGCTTGGTGCTAACATTCATCTAACATACCAGCACACGAATGAATGAATGAGTAAATAAATAAATACATATTGCTTTAAGTGCAATACAAGACTGGAAGTGAGGAGACCACTTAGGATGCCATTGCTGGGCCCAGGAGTTGATGACTGCCTGGACCATGTGTCCATAATGGACAAATTCTCAGGTTCTAGATTCTACAAGTATTTTGAGTGATCTCTTTTCAGTGTTTTCTCCCTATCCAACCCAGGAGTTTCTTGAGGGCTGAGCAATCTTTGAATACCCATCCACACCCCTAGACAATCTCATAGGCATTCAGTGTTCAGTAAGTACATCGTGCGACATGCCACAGTAGAGGTGATAGACCATAATGGTAGTAGAAACATGAGCCTACAGTAATCTGGGACTTTCTTCTAGTTGGTTCTCATGGGATTTTCCTTTTTCCCTTTTAAAAGAACCTAAAAATGGAAGGAAAAAATTCAGGAGTTTGGTAGTTGCTTTTCTGCATTATCAACTGGACTCAATTCCTTTGCATACTTCATTTGAGTAAATATCGTCAATATCCATAACGATAATCTTAGCTATTCATTTTAGCGATTACCTCAAAAGAAAAAAGGGCTTCACAAAGCTAGGTAAAAAGGCAGTTATCGGCTAGAACATAGCTCAAATGGCTGAGCACTGGCCCAGCATGCATAAGGCTCTGAGTTCAAATTCTAGTACCATCAAAAAAGGCTAAGTTGTCATCACATAAAAATGTTCACTTATGTTGTTTCTTTTTTGCATTCATAATATTCCATGCATATCCTATGAAATTAGGAAAATTGAGGGGAGGGGTTGGGTTAGGAGGGATGGGGGAATGATGAAAGGGGTGGTACCAATCAACATGCATTGTACTTATAAACTGATTAGTTGAACAATAACCCCTTTGTACAGCTACTTAAAGATAATGAAAATATAAGTTTTAGAGTTGGGCAACAGTGGCTTATAATTGTAACCCTAGCTATTTAGGAGGCTGAGATCTGAGAATTACAATTCAAAGCCAGCCCAGGCAGGAAAGCCCATGAGACTCATATTTCCAATAAGCTATCCCAGAAAAGTCAGAAATGAAGGTATGACTCAAGTGGTAGAGGACCAGCCTTGAGCCAAAGAATATCAGGGACAATGCCAAATCTCAAGTTCAAGTCCCAGGACCAACTCTCTCTCTCTCTCTCTCTCTCTCTCTCTCTCTCTCTCTCTCTCTCTCTGTGCATATATATACATATAATTTTTAAGATAATGTTTTCATAACAAAAAGTCCTTACTTTTTGTTGTTGTGCTGGAACCCAGGGCCTCATACATGCTAGACAAGTGTTTCACCACTGAGCTATGCTCTCAGCCCAAATGTTCACCTCTTTAGTCCCACATCCATCCCTCCCTCCTCCAACTAAACACCCCAATCCTGCTTATCTACATCCATTAACTAAGGCCATTTTTAGTCCCTTGTAATTGGTAGTATTATACATTGCAAATAAATCTCAGGGTGAAACTTTAGATCTTGACAAAGATTCAAGATTTTATGAAGTCGATGCAAGTGATGCTGAAGACCATTTTTAATGTTACATAATGTCCTTGATAAATGAGAGTTTGGCAGAGATGGACCAGTTACCACTGGCAGAAGAGAAAATTGACCCGGGTAATGACAGGATCAAGGCTTCAAAGAGAATGATTCAACTCCTAAAGGCTTACAAGAGGTCCTTGGTATAATTGAAGCAGCTCTTTAATTTGGAAAAAAAAACCAACTCTGGTTATAACTGTGTTGCAAAAGTCAACATTCTGCTCTCATGCACTTTGGTCAGGAAAATTACATTATCCTCCTTGTTTGATTCATTCTTTATTCATTCTCACAATTAGTGCATATTGACAATTATTTACACATTGTCTAAATGGCAATGGATTTTTTTTCACATTTCCAGTTTTACGTCTCAAGGTAAAGTTCCAATCAAGTCCTTTCCTCTATTGTACTATGAAATATTGGTCCCCATTTCAAGTGGCTTCATGGTAAGTGGCAGTTTCTAGTACCACTTATTCTGAAATCACAAGGACCTTGGGTAGCTGCAACCCTTCGCTTCACCTGCCATTTGCCAAGCCTGTCTGCCCATTAGAGCCACTTGTAGCATTGGTTAAACACTACTGAGGCTGTAACTCTCATTCAGACTCATTCAGTCATAGTCTGCTGGTGGATATCCAGCTGAAACTCTCCAGGTGACTCTGATACATGGCCAGGACTGTGAGCCACTGAAGTGCTCGCTCTTCTTTCATGCTGAGCTGGAAGAGATGGAGGCTGGCAGCAGTTGAACTGACCTGAATGAAGGGAGGCGTTGGGAGTTGAGCCTCACTAGAGCAGGGAGTTCAGAGAAGTAGCTGTAGGGTAATACAACTACCTTTGTCCAGTGGTCAAAAGCATGACACAGGCTTTTCATAGGCAGCTACTTGCTTGTCACAGCCACTGTACTCCCAATACTGTAGATGTGTACCTTCTACTTTTGTGAGAGTTAGAGTACTTGCATCCCTCAACTCTCTCTCCTATACCCAAGACCAGGAAAATCCGACTCACTTCTCTTGGAAATAGAGTGAGAACAAAATGCTTATGTCATAGTGAGCATGTCATGGTGGCCCAATGCTAAAGGTTATGTTATCTTGTGGATCTATAATGTGTCTGTGTCCTGCTGCACAGCCAGCACTCAGCCCAGTTTTTGACATATCATAATTGTGCAATAGCTAGATTTTTGAATGAGTAAAGAGGTTGAACACAACAGGATATAGGAAGTATTATGATTAAAGTACAGAGGGGAAAAAGATTGTTTTCAGTTTGTGAGGAGGGCGAGTGTGGAGGTGTTCCATCGTAGAGGTGGCATTTGAGCTGGCCTTTTGAAACCAAGCTAAGCCAAGTATGGGCAACAATGGAAAGAAGGCATTCCAAGCAGAAGATACAACATGAGCCAAGGATGAGAGGGAAGTAAGCACAGGATGCATTCAGGGAACAAGCACTTGGGAAATGAATGGGCTGAGACATAAGTCCAGGAGTGCAATGGGGGAAGATCACACTATGAAGTAGGACCAGAAACAAAGAGCCTAGAATGCCATACTCAACATTCCATTTGGTTCTCCAGGCAGTGTGGAGCCATCTGATTTTGTGTGTGTGTGTGTGTGTGTGTGTGTGTGTGAGAGAGAGAGAGAGAGAGAGAGAGAGAGAGAGAGAGAGAGAGAGAGAGAGAGAGAGAATGTGGTGGTGGTGTGTGTGTATGTGACATTTACTTTAGGAAGATTAGCTATGTTCTTTAGGAAACTTGACTATGGCAGCAGTTCTTTTACAAAGTACCTATTGACTGCCTGCAAAGTACCTGGCACAATGCTAGGTGCAGGATGGCTGGGAGCCAGAGTAATTGGTCAAGAGGTTAACGCTGCACCATAGTTAAGGCTATTGTTGTAGTCCAGACAAAAGCTATTGAAGGCCTGAAGCAGCTTAGTAGGAGTCAGAATGGAGAGGAACAGGAAGAATCTGATACATATTACAGAGGGAGAATGAAAGAATTTGGTGACCGCTTGAGGTGGGGGTGACGAAGGAAAAGACTGAATGACTAATGACAATGATCATTATTGGCATTTGAGTGGCTCCTTTGTGCCAGCTGTCATGCTAAGTGCTTATGGACATCATCTAATTCTCACAATAACCCTTTTGATAGATGAGCACACCCAGGCTTGGCTAGTCACTGAAGTAGGAGCTGGAGGTATTAGAATATGAATCATAGTCTAGCTATAGAGACCATATTCTAGCCTCCATGCTCTGCTGCTTTGGGAGGGAGGAAGGAGGAACTTAGGTTTTCATGGCAAAGTAAGTCAGCAGCTTAGAGCAAGCACTCTCCTTTTAAAACATGTATTTATGTATTCATTTATGTATTTTCCTGTACTGGGACTTGAACTCAATGTCTAGGCACTGTCTCTTAGCTTTTTAGCTCAAGTTTGGTGCTCTACCACATGAGCAGCTTCATTTTTGGCTTTTTTGGGTGCCACTCTTGGGGCTTGAACTCAGGGCATGGGTGTTGTCACAGGACTTTTCTGCTTAGGGCTAAAGCTTTACCACTTGAGCCACACCTCTATTTCTGCCTTTTTAGTGGTTAATTGGAGACAAGAGTCTCATGGACTTTCCTGCTCAAGCTGGCTTTGAATCAGAATCCTCAGCCTGAGTAGCTAGGATTACAGGAAGGAGACACTGGTGCCTCTTCTGGCTTTTTGATGCTTAGAGATAAGTTTCATGCATTTCCCTTCCTGGGGTGCTTTCAACCATGATCCTTAGATCTCAGCCTCCTGAGTAGCTAGATTATAGGTATGAGCTACCAGCATTCGGTCTTGACTTTTATTTTATTTTTATTCTACTGGGGTTTGGACTGAGTGCCTTGTGCTTGCTATGCAGGTATTCTACCACTTGAGCCACACATACCTTAGCTCTCTTTTCCCACATTTCATGGTAAGTGTAGTGCCACAAGACCCTTTCAGCAGCCCTGCCCTAGTTCTTCCTAAGTATCCCTCACTCCTGTGGTAGGAGATGAGATTGTGGAATAGTGAGGAGGTGGACAAGACTAGAACCAGAGAGCATGACAAATAGAGGGAAGTAGGAATCTCCAGGTAATGTGGGACCTGCTGATCTTGTTCAGCCCACTTGAGGTAGATTAGTTAGTTGCTTTGCAGACTTGAGCCATCACTTAGGAATTAAGGAACTTCATGTGGAAATTGAGTCCTGCTTCACTTGAAGAATGATGAAGATTTGGCAACAATGGACCCATACTTCCACAAGACAAGGCTTAAACCCAAGCTTCCTTTTTTACATGTACCCTTCAGTTCTTACCACTCCTGGTTAGGTCTGCAACTTTGTCCAGCCCAGCACACTTCTCTCCTTAATTATCTGCCTGCTCTCTGGTGATGGTTGGCTTTGTGCTTCGTATGCAGAATGGCCTATGACATAGTTTACACTTTCTTCTGAGATCTGAGCTGACAGGCTGGGCACAGGGTCAGCAAGCTAGACTCCACAAAACAAAGCCACAGGGGGAGGGTTATCATCAAGTCTTACCATTTATTTCTTTATGGGGTTAAACAAGAGCAGAGAGGCCTCTGCCCTACAATGCAATGAAACAGAAAGCAGTACACATACAGAGACTCTCACTGGAACACAGAGGCAGAAGTAAGAGGAAGGAGAGAGACAACTGAATTGTAGCCAGGTAAGGGAGGAAGGGATGGGGACTACTAGGAAACCAGCATGGACTCAATCATAGGAACTAGTGCAAGAAAGTCCTACTCATGAAGCACAGTGTAGAAAATGGCATAAGAAAGCTGCCCAGCTCTGCTGCCTGTGATGGAGGGCAGGGGCAGCTGGAGAGGTGGTGGAAGGTCAGGGTGGTAGGGGTGGATGGGGACAGTCATATGACTTTGAGGTGGAGTGTGGTGCCCCTTTCCCCTGCCACTGGGCAAGGCCTTGGGCTAGTCTGAGCCAGGGGTCTCCTGGGCACTTGGTGAAGGAGAAGAGAGGATGGGAGTCTCCAAGGGCCCATTCCCTGGGGCCATATGGTCCCCTTTTGCTGCCCAGTCCCCTTTCTCCTCCTGAGGCTGCAGGAGTTAGAAGGCAGTAACTAGGGTCTCTCTGGAGTCCAAGTGCCTGCCTTTCACATATACATAAGCACATTTGGAAAGGAGCCAGCACCTCTTCCCCTCCCCAGCTGAAAAGAGCACTCTAGGGATGGGGTATGTGGTCAGGCCCGAAGTGCTGTGGGCCAAAAGAGAGTGTATGGACAGGGCACAGGGCTGGGGGACAGATTTTGAGATATGAGAAACTGGCAGGGCAGGACTCCCCAGGCTCATGAAGCTAACTGGAGACCCAATTGAGGAAGTCCTTCTCTCCTAGGTAGGCTTCCCATTTGTCCCTAAGCTGAGCAAGTTCAGCTTTCTTCCCCCACCCCCATCCTCTAGGACCACCCTTCTCCACCATAGGATATTGTGTGTCCTTCTATCACCTCTGGCACTGAAAGCCCCTGGCCTGTGGCATACACTTATAAGTCCTGTTCTTGTCAGCTTTTCTTGGCTTTTAGAAGTCCCAGATAATGTAGCCTACCCTTCCCAGAAGACCAGTGCATACCTTTTCTCTCATCCAGTCTCTAGCCTAACTGAAGAGTTCAGATCTTTGAAGGGACAACAACACAGTATCTTTTATCAAAGGGTTCCCTTGCTAGCTTGTGAATTTTCTCCAGCAAGGACAGGGATGACTGGAGAAAGGGACCCACTCCAGGGTAAGTAGGAGTCTCGCTGTTCCACAGTTAGGTTAGTAACCCATGGGGTCAGGGATAGGAAGGGATGAATACTCTTTGGTAGGCTGGGGATAGGGACAGGTTAGGGATGAGGGAGGCTCATCTCTGGAGAGCACTGGGGCAAAACCACCAGACTCTCCTTCATGGAGGCCTGGGCTAGAACAAGATAAGGGAGTATGAGGACCCAGGCCAGGCCTGACCCACTTGGGTTCAAGTCCCTCCTCCCTATGGAGATTGGAAATGAAAGGTCCTTGGCCCCTAGGCCAAGATCTCCAGGGCAAGAGTGGCCCTTGGGAGTGTGTGCACCTTCTGTAAGATATGGCCCTCCAGACAGTGGCAGTCCAACTGTTTGCCCTCAGCCTTCTGTGATCCACCAAGCTATTCAGCTCTTGTGCTGTTTCCCCAGAGAGATCCTTATGCAACGCTCTGATTTGGGCCAGGTAGCTGGAGCCCATTTGGCCATCTCTTCAGGACCTCAGTTCACATCTCTCCTGTCCTCTTCTTCCCTATCTTCATTTTCTGTCACTGTTCATTCCATACCCCAGTTCTACTCCTCATTGCCTAGGGGGTTAAGGACACAGATTAACTGGGGCCCCAATACAGCTGCAACTGTGTACACCTCATCTTTCAATCTGATGCTTCACTTGTGATAGCCTCACATGGGCCAAGGTGCACTGAAGTGGCAGGAGGGCAATTGCACTGTCTGCCGTTGCCTGTAGGGATATGGGCAGGAGGGAATTAAGGATCTTGGCAACAAAAGGAATGCCGAGGGGGGAAAGAGCTTCTCCCCTCTGTACCCCCCAACATTCCCTGCAGGGCTGAGATTGGGTGAGCAGCCTCCTTCCCTGGGGTCAGGGCTCTCAGCAGGGGTGGACAATTCCAGCCCCCACTCCCCCTATTTTTTTGCTAAGTCCCATAGGTGGGGCTTGGGAGGGGGCACCTGCTGCTCCTACCTTTTGCTCCCAGATGAAATTATAGCTCCCTGGGGCCCTCTGGCCGTTCCGTTGGAGCTGCTTTGGGGGTGGGGGTGGGTTGGGGGCTAATTTGACCCCCTATTTCCCCCACCTTCCCACCTGGTCCTGCACTTCCCATAGGAGGAGCTCCCTCCCCCCCCACCTGGGGGGGGGCTGAAGCTGATGTCAGAGTGTGGTGGAGGTCTGTTCTCCCTTACTCCTGTCATTCTTCCTGTGTCAGGCCCTCCTCTAGGGCAGGCAGTGTCTCCAGCCCCAGTCCCCCACCACCCTGGTTGCTGGAGAAGGACACCATGGTATGGAGGAGCATGAGGACAAGAACACAGAGCCGGATCCTGCTGGGGCTGAGGCGGGAGCCCCCAGAGACTGGCAGCAGGGAGGGCTTGTGGCTGACACGGCCTGGGGGGTCATGGCGGGGGTGGTAGTGGTGGTACTGTTGGTGATAGTGGTGGAAATAGGAGTGGTGAAATTGCTGGTGGTGGGTTTTGGGGGTCTCAGACTCCTTGAACTTCTTCTTCTCCGACTCACAAGAGACCCACTGCACGTCACAGCACTTGGTTTCCGGCCGCTTTGGTGAAGTATCCAGCAACCCTGCCAATGAATAAGGAAGGTGGGGTGGGGTGCTGGGGGCAGGGGCGATGGCTCTGCCTTACCTGGAGAGGAGATTTGCAAAGCTGGGACTGCTCAGGTAGCTGAATGCAACTTCTTTCCCCTTGTCTCTCAGCACCTTTCCTTTCTGAGCTCTTCTCTCCCAGGTATACTAGTCAGTTTCTCTGGGAATGACTCCCTAGCTGAGCATATTCTGCACAGACATGGCTACCCTGGTCTTTTTTCCTATTCCATTTGGCCCCATCCCAACCAAGGGCTTTTGCTGCTTACTCATCCAACCACTGATCTCCTAACCTATCTTCCCCGTTGTCTTCCTTGTCCTCCCTTGTTTGTCCCCACTCCTCTGACCTGGTTCCTGCCCTGGTCTACACCTCCTCCCTCTTTCCCAGTGCCCAGCCTTTACCTGTACAGATAAAACCAGGGAGCCCGCCATACACCATTTCCTCATTGTCGGGGAGAATAAAGGGGCACCGGGTCTGCACCTCCAGGCAGTATTGCTTGCAGGGCACCCAGCGCTGGCATTCCTGCTGGGTCACACTGAAGTATTCTGAGCACAGCCAGGCCTTGTAGACAGCCTATGGGGAGAGGAAACAGTGTCAGTCCACATGCCTGTCCCTTCCTACCTTCAGAGTTGAGGGGAGAGTATTTGTAGCCTCTCAAGAAAGGTCTGGCCAACTTACCCCAGGACCCAAGGAGATGGAGAGGAAGAAGGGTTTGCATCATGGTCCCCAATCCTCCCCTAAGATCTCTTATGTCATAGCCAGGACTCCCAAGTTCCCCAATATGCAGTCATCCAAGATAGAATTTGTTTGTTGGCAAAAAATCACAAAATTAGTTCTATTCTAGAATGGAAGGAGCTTTACTAATCACCACTTCATCCTGCCCTATCATCTTACGTTCAGTTCAAAGAGGTGTTTTGACTTATCCAAGGTTACCTATATATAATGAGGCAATTTTCAGTTGCATTCTGTTTGGCAAACATTTCCTTGGCTAATGGCACCAAGTTTCTAAATTCAAGAAAGAAATGGAGAGGATAATCTTCGTCATTAGGGCATTATGTGGATCAAATAGTATGACACATAAGAAAAGGTTTTGTAAACTCTAAAGAGAAATACAAATGTGAGGGGTTATTTTTAATAAAAACCAGAATCTGCCATACCCGGTACTGCATGTGCTTTTGAGCTCCACTTAATCCATGCTTTGTCCTATTGGCTTCAACTCTGATAAAGTACAAGCATCATCGACACACTGCAATCTGTTTTGCAGTTTCACTTTCATGAATGTACTGTGTCCCTCATCTAGCCCATTGCTACCAGATACTGGGTCCTAGCAAGAAAGGCCCCCTGCTCCACACCCTAGCTCACATCAAGCCCAGAGTTTCTCAGGAGCAATACTACAGACATTTTGAGTCAGACAATTCTTTGTTGTGGGGGTGATCCTATGTGTTGTGGGATACTGAGAATACCACTGGCCTCTATCTACCATATGACAGGAACATTTTGTCTTCTCCATTGTGAACAACAACAAATACCCCCAGCCATTGTCAGATGTACCTTCGGGGGCTCTATTGTTACACCTTCATGCAGGCTACTATCATGTTTCACCTGTATGACAGTATCCTTCTCACGTTTCAGGTGTAAGTTTAAATATCACTTCCTTAGACTGACCACTTGCACCAAAGGATACCATCCTCACCATTCTTTTTTCTTTAATATTATTCACTACAAAAAAAAACAAATATTACTTTGTCTTCGCCCTTGTTTTGCCTCTGTTGATTCCATTGAAAGGTAAACTGCATGTGGGCAGATGTGTGTTTGTCTATTAACCATTGTCTATTATCCATTGTTTCTTCATACAGTATCTGTCACCTAAATAAAGAGGATGAGTAGATGAGGACAGTCTCCCCCCACCCATGGAAACTCACATTGCTTAAGTAGACAACATCTAACTTGAACAGCTGGCATATGACTTGTACAACAGGAGAAGTCAAACAATGCAAGTAGAAAAGCTGGAAAAGAGTCCGTGCAGGGACTAACAGTTGAGCTTGAATTCAAAGTAGGATTTTACATGTAGGGTAGAGATGGGATAAAGGGGCATTCCATAGTGATGTTGTAGCTTGAGTAAAGTATGAAGAATGATTACACGGTGTACCAAGAGAACAGAGAATGCTTTTGCATGAATAGGATGAGAAGCTACCACTTGCCTGTCTGTGGATATTTAAGTTGTTTCTGTGGTTAGTCAATTCTCCACTGAATACCTTCGTATTACTTGCACATTGTCTTCAATTCTACTTATATAAATTCCTAAAGATATTATGATATTATTAGGATATAATGTATCTGCAAAGGAATGAGAGGGGAGTGGAGAGAGGGTGAAAAAGAATGGGTGAAGGCTAGAGGCAGTCTAAGAGAGAGGTAGAGATAAAGGAGGCAATGAAAGGAGCTTATAGGGCAAGAAGAAGTGACAGTGGGATAAAGGAGTAAAAGAGAAATGTGTAAGAAAGTGCAAGAAGGTACTAAAGCATAGGGAATGCTGGCAATTATGGGAGCAGGAAAAATCAGGATTGGTTGGTAGAAACCTGGAGAATAAAGAGAGGGGGGATAAGAGGTGAACTATGAGTGAAAAAATAAAAGGGGGTTGAAGGTGAGAGAAAATTGAACAAGTAGGGAGATAAGAGCAGGTGAGGGCAAAAGAAGAGCTGAGGTGAAGTTGGGCTGCTAAGGCAGGAGTAAGAGGGAGCAAAACAAAGTGTGGATGAGAAATAGAAATAAGGCAGGAAAGAAAGTAAAATCTCCTAGTGCTCACCTCGTATACATGAAGCCCTGGGTTCGATTCCTCAGCATCACATATATAGAAAAAGCCAGAAGTGGTGCTGTGGCTCAAGTGGTAGAGTGCTAGCCTTGAGCAAAAAGAAGACAAGGACAGTGCTCGGGCCCCGAGTTCAAGCCCCAGGTCCGGCCAAAAAAAAAAAAAAAAAGTAAAATCTCCTAAAAGTGAAGGGCCCTGACACCTCAGAGACTGTCCTCTGTCTTCGAGGCTCCCGAGTGTCAAAATGAGTTGAGTCTCTGTTTACAGCATTTGCTTGTGCATCTCTGCAGCCTGGGCCCAGAATCTACCTCACTCTTAACCCAAATTGTGGAGGATCAGCTCTCCACTCCATGTCCATGGGTGGAGTGGGGGCTCAGAGGGCCATCAGAGAATGGCTCTGAGCTCTTCCATGTCAATGTTCTTGCTCCTAGATGAGGAAGCCCTGGTGGCATTTCTGGCCCCCTCACAGGCAATTGCAATTAGCCCAGTAACAAGCTATACTGGCAGGGCACTCCCTTCTCTGCTCCCAGAGGGAGGGAAGAAGGGAGAGAGGGAAGGTAGGGAAGGGGAGAGGGGTGGCCTGACAGTGGGAGTGTGGCCTTTCTCCTTAATTAGAAGACCCCCCAGTCTCTACACCCTCAGCCACAGTCACCATGGCAACAAGTGGGTGAGCAGATTGCCTGGGGAGGACACCAGGCCTGTGGGTGGTAAGGCAGGAACAGGCAAGGAGCTAATGAGGGGAATGGAGGAAGAAGAATGACATGGAGCTCAGAGGTAACCCAGTTCCTTGGCCCCACAGTGGGCTACCTGAACCACTGCTGGCCCAAGTGCTTGAAGGTGGCATGGGGTCCTTCTCAAGTGAAAGGGCTAGTTCTCAGTGCTACTCCCTTTCAGGACAATAAGCCCACTTTGACTCTGTGTCTCTGTTCTCTAGATAGTCATTTAAAAAAATTGGCTGTAAGTTTTCACTCAGAGTCTCAAGCTTGCTAGGCAAGCACTCTACCACTTAAGCTATGCCTCCAAACCCTCAAGATGGTCTTAACCTGAGCTTTCCCTGTGTCATCAGTATAAGACCTGAGCCAGGGAGCTGGCTGGCTGGGATGGTCACAAGAGCCTGGGCACCTATCTGAGATGACAGGGAGAGGGCCAAAATGGCCAGGCTTAGGAGGGTTGTGGGGCTTACAAGGAAAATCAGGAAATGTCACAGAACTAGATAACAGTTGGGAGACCTGTGAAGATCTTTATTCTCCAATTTCTCAGCTCTGTGCATGTTAGAACCACTCTGAGAGCTTCTAAAATGCCAACCTCATTTCACCCCAGGACCAACAAAGTCAGTGTCCTTGCAGGTAGGGCCCACTCATCTACCACTTCACAAAACACCTCAGGCTCTTTTAGTATGTGGTCAGGGTAGAGAACCATTTACAGCTGGGGCAGGGGGAAGGCCGCATTTATCTACAAGTATGTAAAATAGTGGCAGAGGGAAGAACCGCAAACCTGATTTTTCCATTCCAACTTTAGGGATCTTCCTACTGAACCACCCTACCAGCAACTGACTTCTAAACTAGGACAGGACACAGGGGCTTGGGGGAGGAGACAGGAGCTGTGGAGAACCAGGCCTGCTCTGGGCTTCTGAGAAGCCTGACAGAAAGGTTTCTCTATCACATCTTATCTTCTGAGCTGGACCACCCTAAACCCTTAAGGGTGGGATGGGAAGCCCTGACCTGGCACTGCCCTCCTTTCCCCACCTTAGTCAGGCCACCGCTGGGCTCAATCAAGTTCTGGCAGCTACAGCTCAGTTGCTATGGGAACTGGGAGGGAAAGGAAGTGGGGAGTAACTAGAGTGAACACCAATTAACTCAAAAAGGAAGCTGGGAATGCTGTCCCATTCCCCTCCTAGCTGGATGACAGAGCTACTCTTGAAATGTGAGGGGAAAGATAAAGTGGACCCCCACCCATCTTAGGTCCTGCTGTCGCCAGTTTAGGGAGAAGAGGGAAGACCTACCCAGCCTAACCCCACTGCTAGGCTTGCAGCCCTAGCCAGAGTATGCTCTCTACAATCCTCCACACAGAAATGCCTGACTTCACCCAGTGTTGCATGAATGCACACTCACATCCCAAAGCTGGTACTCCGGGTCAGAGGATTTAGAGAGAGGAGGCCATTCTAAGTTCCTTGGTATTGGAGCTGTTGAATCCTCCAGAGAAGAGAGCTACAAGAAGTACATAGTTTCCTTCTTGAATTTTACCTTGCTTCCCTCCCTAGAGCTGTTTCCCCATCCAAATCTTTCCCATAGACCTTCTCTTCATGGCTGCTTGTCTTCTTAATGTTCTCCTGGGACCCTTGGCCAGGAGCTATAGCTGTAATGCTTGTTGAAGCACAATTGCCATGGGGGCTGGGCCTGGGATGAAATTCACTGTCTACTTTAGTAACCACCTCACTCCCAATTTTACCCCTGAGGAAACACAGGCCCAGAGAGAGGGATTGTCTTGGCCAAATCAATTCCTTGCAAGATCATGTTTCTTACCAGAGGCTAACAGAGGAGGCACCCTGAAAGGTAACTGGATGCCTCCTTGTGCTTCATTGATCAGCATAGAATGATGTGAAGGACCCACTTGGCAAGTTCTGAAAAGATCCAAGCATCCCCGTTTACCACTCTGGGTTTTCAAAGATATGGATGAGAACAGTAAAGTCAGTATCAGTCTCTCCAACAAGAGAAAGAAGGTCATGGATATAATTTTGGGGACAACAATTGTTCACTGGGTTTGGCAGAGTCAGAATAGGATTAGAGGCATTATAGGGCAAATCCATGAAGATGATAGGGCTTTATTTAAGTGGCTATAAAAATAAGCAACAGCCATCCTGCTTCATAGAAGGAGCAATCCTGAATCAAACTGGCCTGGCCTGGAGGAGAAAGATGGCAGAGATGACTAGAGATGGGGGTGAGACCATAATGCCAGCCTAGTTCCAGAGGGCCTTTGTGTTGTCAAGACTTTTAGGGCACCTGCCATATGGCTAGCTGGACCGTGTTCAAAAGTAGTATTAGGGCAGTAATGCAAGTATGCTTCCAAAAGGGCTGAAATGACCCACATCAATTAGGTGAGCAGAGGAGACAGCTTCTTAACTGCTTCAGAATGGAAAGGACTAGGAATGAGCGCCATCTTTTTACTGTCCTACCTGCTGTAGCAATTCCCACTTCAAGTACTGCCAAGTACTACCTAGCTTCTGTTACAGAAAAGCTCATTCTCCTAAGGCAGCCCATATCTTCAGAAAACTCTAGCAGTTAAAGACATTTTTCCTTCTTTAAGCCGAGTTAATGCACCCTGTGGCTTCACTCATGGTTCTTACTAGCTCATGATTCTTATCAGAGGTCATGCAGAACAGTCACCTTCCTTCCTGCCCCAGGTCAGCACTGCAGGTGTTTATGAATCTAGTCTCCTCATTCATTTGTTCATGTAATGAACATACCCTGAAAATCTTCTGAGTGCCTGGCATTGTGCTGGGAGCTATAATAGAGATGAGTCAGATAAGTTTTCTGTCTTCAAGGATCAGGGAAAAATAATCATAAATTGCTGTAGTAAGTACTGTGTGCTTGGTACAGTGGTAACATAACAAGAGGAGTGATAGACTGCTTTGAAGGCTGAAGACTGAAGGACTGGAAAATACTTATATGTGGGAGAGGCTTGCTTGAGTTAGGACTAGGGAGAGAATAAAGTGCATCTCAAGAAAATGGAATAAAGTGGTGTAAAGTCAAGGAGGCATGAAAGAGTTCTGGATTCAGACACTGTAGGTAATTTAGTGTAATTACAGGGTGAAAAGGTGGGGCACAATAGAACATAAGGCTACACAAGAAGGCCATGACCATATCAATATGCTGTGATGCTGAGGAGGAACTCACTTCTGGGAGATAATAGAGACTTTAATAAACTTTTACAAAATGTATAGTTAAAGATAGTGTACGCTAGGTGTGGTGGCACAAACCTGTAATCTCACTACTTAGTAGGCGGAGGCAAAAGGATTGCAAATTTGAAGCCAGCTTGGGACACCAACCAAAACACTGCCTTAAAACCTAAGTGATTGTGTGTGTGTGTGTGTGCGCGCGCGCGTGCGTGTGTGTGTATACTCACGAGTGTGCATGCGAGTCCAAGAGCTTAAACGCAGGACCTGAGTGCTGTACCTGAGCTTTTGTGCTCAAGTCTAGTACTATACCACTTAAGCCATAACACCACTTTTGGCCTTTTTGGTGGTTAATTAGAGATGAGTCTGATACACTTTCCTGCCCAGGCTAGTTTCAAACTATGATCCTCAGATCTTAGCCTCCTGAGTAGCTAGGATTACAAGCATGAGCCACCAGCTCCTGGATGAATTGTTTTTAAGCACTTATATTTGTAACTGACTTTCTAAACTTCTATCTGGGTGGAAATATGGAGGATAAAATGTAGACATTGAGTTTGGAGGCAGATCAGTTAGGAAACTACTGCAACCATGTGAGTGAGAGATGAAAAGGACTTCAGTTGCAGCAGTAGCAGCACAGAAAAAAATGGAAGAAAAGTGCGGATATGACAATAGATGTTAAGGAGATGGAACCAAAATTATTACTCACAAATGTGGCAAATGAGGGATTAGAAAAGTTTTAGGATAACTACCAGATTTCTAGCTTGGGTGGCTGGATGAATAGGAATTTTATTTTTATAAGGAAACCAAAATAGAAGAAATGGTAGATTTGAGAGTGAAGATGAGTTCAGGTTTTGGTAAGATTTGATATTAAGGTGACACATGCACACACACACACACACACACGTACACGTCAGCTACATGGAAATATCAAGAAGAGGCATCAGTCTTGCTAACAAGGAGGCTGCAGGTAAAAGTTTGGGAGTTGTCAGGTGTTAAGGAGTTAGGAACACAGTATGAACATACTTTTCCTATCTGAAGTTAAGAGTAGCCATTTGACTTTTACAAGTCAGTTAAGTGAGACTTGATTTATGGGACAGTATATTATTTGCCACATTCTCTTTCCTCTGCTTCTGACTATGGAAGCAAAGTTGAGATGTATTTTTTTTTTACTATGCTAGGTATTTCATTGACTGTCATGAAGAGGTGCATCCTGCTGACCTAATTTTAGACATGTATCATGAGCAAGCAGTGATTATTTGTTTTGTCAATCCTCTGATGTTTGGTGGTTCTTTGCTACTACAGTATAACCTAGCTTACCCTGACTGATACAGAAACATTGGAACCCAAGGGAGTAGATAGTAGAGAGAAAAGGGATTATCAGTAGAGGAAATTAGATGAAGATGGAAAAGTAGTTTAAAAGGCTGGAGGAGGGCTGAGTGTGTAGTTTAATGGCAAAGTATTTGCCTAGAAAGCATGATGCCCTGGTTTGGAGCCTTTGTACCACAAGCAAAACAGCAACAACAAAACCCAGAGATTGGATGAGAAATAGATGAGAAAGGCATTCTATAAATTAAGGAAAGAATTTCAAGTGTGGAGTAATCCGCAGATAAGGATTTACATAGATGAGGATACACTGGCTTGAGTCACTCTCATTATGGTCAGAATAGTTTCAATGGAACAGCAGGGGTAGAACCCATACTGCAGTAAATTGAGAAGGTAATGTGAGAGAAGAAAAATGGAGATAGCTATGTATAGACTCCACTTCCATGAAATCAAATATCTTCAGCTTTTTGACAGTATCATGTGGTTTACAGTACTCTCTTTTATATGGTTGTTCACATTCATAAAAGTCCCCATTTTGTTGTTGTTGTTTTGTATGTGTGTCCTACAAAACTGAAAACAATCCCCAGATAGGGTTCATCAACACCAAGTGTAGTTGAAGTATCAGCCCTCCTGTCCTAAAGACAGTTTCTGTTAATGCAGCCCAAGATCCCATTTGTTCTCCAGGGCACTGTATAATAACTCATTAAATATAGGAAGAGGGAGGCCTGCCTGGAGTGTAAGACCAAAGATATGGCCTAATTCCAACTCCCAGCACAGAGTCCAAGCCTTCTGGCAAGACCTCTGCATAATCAAACATCTATAAGACTATAGGCTCTTAGAGGACAGGGATTGTACCCCACATACTAGTTATAAGTGTATTTTTCTCAGAGTTACAAACAGAGGGAGCTGACATACAAATGTAAGATGTACACACATGAAGGTGTTTGACAAGTACATTAAAACTAAGCTTCCATCAATTATCCCAGCCTGGACTAAAGAGCTCAAGGGAACTAAATGAAATAAAAGTGTTACAGATGTGTTTTCATGGGCTTTTATAGCTGATAGAAGAAAGGTATATTAAACCAAGCAAACAGGAAAAAAGAGAGGCTAGTAGAGTAGTAGTAGTAGTAGCAGTAGTAGTAGTAGTGGGGTGGAAGTACTGGGTCTTGAACTCAAGGCCTGGGCACTATCCCTTAGCTTAATTTTTGCTTAACGATGCTGTACCACTTGCACAACAGTACCGCTTCTGGCTTTTTGGTGGTTAATTGGAGATAAGAGTCTTGTGGACTTTTCTGCCTAGCTGCCTTTGAACTATAATCCTCAGACCTCAGCCTCCTGAGTAACTAGGATTCCAGGCATGAGACACTGGCACCCAGCAAGAGAAGCTTATTAACTGTAAGAAAACAAGTTGACCGAGGAAAGAAATGTAATCATAGTAGTCTACATGACTCAGCTATAAATAATATTTATAAACCTAATAATGTAAATCAATTATACTATTGAAACTAGAAGTTGTGATATGCCAATTCTGCATGTATGAAGGAAGCAGAAGCATACATACAGTGCTGCAGCTAGATCCTTTTCTAATCAGCTAACCAGATAGCTGGACATCAGAGGAGAGCCTGTCATCCCAGCTACAAGGGAAGTAGAAGTAGAAGGATCATGGTCCAGGCCAGCCTGGACATAAACTCTAGACTCTAGTCAAAACATAACTAAAGCAAAATGGGCTGGATATATTCACACACACAAACATATAAAGATTTTAAGAGAAAAATCAACAAAGAGCAATAGTAGCAAAACATTTTTAAAATGTGGAGGTATGTATCAGAATAGAGAATTTCATAAGATTTTGAAAATTAGGAACATATATTACTTTGATAAAATGAAAGTTAAATAGAAACAAACTCAAAATCTCCAACAGTTGACCTAACTAACTTGGCAAGACTCAGCCCACATGCCCGTAACCAGAGGTCCTGCCCTGCCCTGAATCATCTACTCTATCACAAGTGTCTGAATTATGAACTTGGGTTATATGAGCTTAACAGGGTAACAGGGCTAATGAGAAGTCCCAGAGACAGAGAAATTAACTAAAATTAAAGGAGAGAAGCTTCTGGGGATTCTGTGCACAATGGTCGTGCAGGTCCCCAGGGCATGTTGTTAGTGAGACAGTGGCAACTGTAGTAGCTTGCACATACTCCTCACCTCCCAGGCACATCTGTTTGCCCAGAAAGCCATCTTCTGATTTCAGCAAGTTCACCATAAAACCATCTCCTTGTCCCTGCCTCACTTCCTTCCCCCAATACCATGCCTTGGTAGGTAAATAAGAGGCTAAAAAGAAGAGTTAATAAAAGGTGACTGATAGCTGTGCTTATTCTTCTTCTCTAAGCCAGCTAAGCATTCTTTGCTCACATACTCACTCAGATCTCCCCAGTTGCCTTCTAGGCTCCAATTCTCCTCACCCTAGACATTTTACCTTCTATTCCCAAAACACCTTTCCCTTATTCTAAGCAGCCTAACTCAGTGTTGTGAATTTCAATAGGGTGTTAAGCAATCAGTTGGATTAAACACATCTAATTACGATGAGAATAATAGCTACCATTTATTAAGTGCTTACTATATGCCAGACTCTGTTCTAAGCACTTGATCCTGGCATTTATTAATTCATTTAATCCCCAAAATCACCCCCTGAGGTACAGGCAGATCTTTGCAGATAAGGACAGGGAGGACCAAAGAGTTCAAATAACTTGCCCAAGGCACACAGCCAGTAATAATATGGAGGTTAGCATTATGTGAGCACTGTACTCTTTAAGATTGGCCTCATAACTATCCTATTGCTTAGCTTTGAATGTGAAGAAAGTAAGGTTCCAAGAGAGTTTAAGGAATACATTCAAGGTCTCAATAACTTATTTTACAGAGAAGACAGATTTCAAAGAAGATTTTGAATTCAAGTTTACCTATACTTCAGTGCTCAAATTCTTACATCCCCTACTTCCCTTGGAATAGTTCCTTTGATTTGGCACCACTATGAAAGGTTATCATTCAAAAATTTTGGTTTTGGTGGAAGTTCAAGCCAAGTTGTGAAGAGAACTCTAAACTTGGTTATGGCAGGGGGGGCGGTGGTGGTGGTGATTTTCTTATTCAGTCCATTGACTTGTGAATAAGATTTGTAAACGAGGAGGGAGAGCAAGGGACACTTGCATACTTGGAATTACAAACCATCATTTCCTTCTCCCTATCAAAGCCTCCTTCCTCTATTCCTTCTACACACACACACACACACACACACACACACACACACACACACACACACACAATTTGCTTCTTCTACACCCATTAGCTTCCTACCCAGAGTTTGAGCTGTAATCTATGTGGAATCTATGACAACTGGCAATTGCTATAGAGAGGGATGCTATCTTAATTAAAAGTGTTTTATTGTCTTACCTAAGATGAGTTCTCCTCTCATAAATCCTACTATTTGGGTGCTTCTGGAATAGGCTCACCCTGGAAGACTCCTAATGCCACAGACTTTTTCTTTTCATAGCAGCTACACATCTCACGTAATTGCCCCTTCTCCACAGCTTACTCCATAAATGGTCTTCAAGAAGCCTTTGCTCCAGCCATATGGAGAGATAGAATAAGATTTTGATTCTGCCTCTTCCACTAACTGGCTGTGTGAACTTGGAAACATCAACAAGAAGACAGGTACTCAGTCAATATATCTGTGAGGAGCCAATTACTTTTCTTCTCTGGACTTCAATCTGGATCCAATGAGATTGTCCATAGAAAGACAGTATGGATGGTGGGGAAATAGGGTCAAACATCTTTAAACTCAGACAGCCTTGCAGTCAAAATCCTCAATTGAGCGCTCATTAGTAATAATAACTCAGAAAATTTACTTTACTTCTTTCATCCATACTTTCCCTATCTGCTAAACAAAGGTAATAGGAGAAACTACCATTTCTTTTCTGTAAATGATGTCTGTAAGTCAATAGCACAAAGCTTTACCTGTAGCATAAGTGCATCAGTATATATTAGGTGCAACCAATATCTTCTAGCATTCAACTCCCTGGATTTGACCTCCATTCAAATTTAAGCTCCAACTCTTATTAGCTGGATGACCTTGAGATAGTCATTTGACCTCTATGAGTCTGTCTACTCTATCAAATAATGGGAAAAGTATGTATGCATTTCACAAGGCAGATGTAAGAATTGAATAAGATAAGGGTATGAAATGCCTGGTATAGCTTACTTTCCTCTCATTCTCTCCTTTCAGCTCTAAGACACAAATAACAACCTTCCTAAATCTGACACAAATGTGATCTGGAAAAGGTCATTATTCATACATAAAAAGAATACATAGAAATCACTAAGAAAAACAGAAACAGATAATTCACAAACAGGCAACACAAATGGTCTATAAACAAGAAAAACAAATGTCTGACCAAAGGAATGCAAATGAAAAGCCAAAGCTATATGGTTTTCCAAGTAAATTAGTCTCACATTTTTGCAAGGACATAAACTAGAATAATCTAGTAATTTGAAAGAAATTTATAAATGTATGTCAAGAACATTAAAAAGGTTAATATTCTTTGATTTTGTAAATCTAGTTTCAAACTATTATGCAGAATTAATGTTTATGCTCCTATTTGTATGAAAAACAAAGGAAAACAAAGTCATTTTGTGTGTAGATGTTTATGTAAGCCTAGAGACAGGGGTGGAAGAATGCACACAAAATTGTTAACATCAGTGACCTAATGGCAGTGGGACTAGGAGTGAGTGAATAGGAGGATTATTAATGTTTTCTTTATAAGCCTTTATATTGTCAGATTTGATACAATGAACATGCATTATTTTGTGATTTGAAAAACTCAGCATAGAGAAATAAGAAAAAAGGATTGAAAGAGTATTTAGTAGTAAAAAAAAAAAAAAGCTTCATAGATCCGGCACAAATTTACAAACAAAGATATTCCTCATTATATTTTTTAAAATAGCAAAAAGTTGGAGGTAGAGCTGGGCACAAACCTGTAATCTAAGCATTTGGGAGGTAGAAGCAGGAGAATTGTGTGTTGAAGGTCAGCCTAGGGTCCATAGTGAGTTCCAGGCCAGCCTGAGCTACCTAGTGAGACCCCGTTGCAAAACCAAAAACAATCCAAAAAGTTGGAATTGGTGTAAATATATAACAATAAGGGAACTAAGTTAAATAAATTATGTAATAGTTATGTGACACAATATTGTATACTCAAGAATTATGTTTGTGACTATCTAAATACATGGAAAGTTAATGTATAAATGGTCTCAACTTTGTAACATCATGCAGTCATATCAGGATGGCTATGGTAAAGTGAACCGGGAAAATAATAAATATTGCTAAACTGTGGAGATTAGAACACTTGTACATTGCTGATATATGCGTAAAATGGTGTAGAATGTAAATTTTAGTATAATTTGAATTGGTGCAATCACTATGGAAAACAGACTGCAGCATCTCAAAAAGTTAATCACATACTGGGCATGGTGCAACACACTTGTAATCCTAGCACTTGGAAGGCTGAGGCAAGAGGATCATGAGTTCAGGGCCAGCTTGGGCTAACCAATAAGACTTTGTCTCAAAAAAAACAAAAAAAAATTATCATATGATCCAGCAACCCCACTCCTGAGCATACTAAAAAGAACTCAAAGCAGGGTCTTAAACAGATATTTTCATTTACGATGTTAATCGCAATATCCCAAAGGTAGGAAATAACCATAATGTCCAACAACAAATGAATAAACAAAACGTGGAATATTATTCAACTACAAAAAGGAATGAAGTACTGAGAGATGCTACAACATTAATAAACCTTGAAATCATGGTACATGAAATAAACCAGACAGAAAAAAAGAATAAATAATATATGACTCAATTTTTATGCACTATCTAGAATAACCAAACTTATTTTATTTATTTATTTATTTTTTGGCCAGTCCTGGGCTTTGGACTCAGGGCCTGAGCACTGTACCTGGATTCCTTTTGCTCAAGGCTAGCACTCTGCCACTTGGGCCACAGCGCCACCTCTGGCCATTTTCTGTATAGTGGTGCTGGGGAATTGAACCCAGGACCTCATGTATAAGAGGCAAGCACTGTTGCCACTAGGCCATATCCCCAGCCCTAGAATAACCAAATTTAGAGTTGGAGAGTAGGTTCATGATTACCAGGGATGGAACAGAGGGAAGAACGGGGGTTATTATTTAATGACCACAGAATTCCTATTTGGAAGGATAAAACATGTTTTAGAAATGGATAGTGATGATTTCATACAACACTGGAAATGAACTCCATGCCACTGAACTTGATGTTATGTATACCTTAACACAATGAAAAACTCTTGTATGTCTTGGATCTCTTTTCCTATCATGTTTCTATTTTCCAAAATTGCTCAAAGCCCATTTTTTTTTGTAATTAGGAAAAAATAAATTTGAACAAAATTCCAAGTCTATAATAATTCTGAAGTATTAACATGGTTCGAAGATTTAGTTGAATTCAACACTAAACAGACATACTCACCTCACCTTTCACAAATCAGCCAGGTAGCCATTCTATCTGCTTCAAACCAAGTAAGATGGGAAATGGTAAAACTCATACAAATGTCCTTCTCCAGGTAGAACTTGAGGGGCTTGCCCTTACTTTGACCCTCAGGAGAAGCTTAGGGGTCTAAGCTTCAAAGCCTGGTGTGAGAATTGGCTATTCAAATCCCAGGACAGGCCTCAGCAGGCTGAGGTGCTAAGGTCTCAGTGCATTTGTTTTGCCTTCCAGCTCTACCAGCATACGCTGCGGGCAGGATAGGGGTCAGGCTTGCATTAGACCTGCCTAGGGCATCATATCCCTTACTTCTCTAGTTGATCTTTTCAGATTGAAGCTGAGACTAAAACAGCGACATTGCCTCTCCAGGAAAGAGGAGTCTAGCTCCTCCCTTCTTCCTTGCAGTGCCTGTAGTACAAGGAGGGAGAAAATATCTCCCACACTCATGACTTATTTCCACCACTATCCTAATATATCAGCAATTATCACAGGATCTCAAGGACAAAAGTCTGAGATCTAGAACAAAGAGGATGCTAGTAGATCCTCATTCTGGATCTGAGACACGTCAAGCTGCCAATAGGCTCTCCAGTCAGTCCAGCTTCTCACTCTAGCCACCTGGGAATTGCCTCTGACAGCTGGAGGGGGTTATTAATATCATCTTTACAAATTCATGCACCAGGGAAAGTACAGACAGACCTAAGTTTGTATCCTTGCTATCCTGCCTTCTAGTTACATAGCCTGGGGTAGGTCATTTCCCCTCACTGAGCTTCACTTGTCTCAATTGTAAAATGAGGATAATGATAGTGCTTGTCTGCTAAGATAATTGTCAGGATTAAATTATATATAGAGAGACATATATATGTATATACACATATTCTATGTGTGTGTGGTGTGTGTGTGTATGTGTGTGTATGTGTGTGGTGTGTGTGTATGTGTGTGTGTGTGTGTGTGTGTGTGTGTGTGTGTGTGTACTAGGGGCTTGAACTCGGGGCCTAGACCCTATCCTTTAGCTTATTCGCTCAAGGTTAGAGTTTTACCACTTGAGCCACAGTTCCACTTCTGGCTTTTTGGTAGTTAATTGAAGGTAAGAATCTCATGTACTTTCCTGCCTCACCTGACTTTGAACTGTGATGCTCAGATCTCAGTCTCCTGAGTAACTAGGATTACAGGCATGAGCCACCGGCATCCAGCTATATATTCTTTTTCTCTTTCTTTTCATTATCTTTTTATGAAGCCAGTTGGCTTCATCTTCTGGCCCAAAGACTTATAGTTCAGGCTCCAGTTTCTCTGTCCAGAATCCATTCAAGCAGGAGACTTGACCCTGGCAATCTCTGTTACTGCACAAGGAAAGTTTACCTGGTGCCCTTGCTCTCCCCTCTAAGCAACTACTCAGCTCAAAGACTCAGGAATTCAGGCTACTCTGAACCCTCTCTGATGCCTAGAAATAAAAGGCCAGTCCAGCATCCCTCATCACTTGCAGAGACTGTGGTCTATGCACCTTGTAACCATAAGAAGCCAGACATACCCATTTCCCAACTCTTCCAGGCCAACATAGAAGAATGGTGTTTCTGGGCTCAGACTTGTCCTCAGAAGCAAACATCTGTAACTGGAATCTACATATGACTGAGAGGAGGGCTCGGAGGATGGGTTTGATGCCCAGTCTGTACAGGCACACCACAGGTAAATAGCTTTGGAGCATGGGGAACACAAAAGAACTGCCCAGAGGGAAAAGTTTTTCTAGGGCAAACTCCCACTCATGAATCTGAAGTGTCAGTCTGCATCCCCACCTCACATCACCCTTCAACAGTGGGTGTACATTTTCCCTGAGGTACTAATGTCTGCAGAGGGCACTGGCATATACACCACATGGCTTAGAAGCACCCTCTCTTGTTTGTGATGTGCTCAGAGATCACTGGATCTCTTATGATTTCAGCCCCACCCTCAATCTTCCTTTTCCTTACTCCACTTCCATCATGTCCAGCAGACTTTTCTAGCCAGACGATGATATTGGACGGGAGGATGCTAGGCTCCCTTCTTCCACTTAACTCCTCCCACCCCCATCTTCAGAAGATACCAGTATATCCTTCTTGAAGTTCCCGTTGCTATGGTGACTATAGTAGTCAGGCACCAGCCTGCGGGAAGGATGGGAAGTAGCCATGAAGACTGGGATGTGTGTGTGTGTGTACGAGCGTGAGTGTGTGTGTACACATGCATATGTCCACTCTGAGTGAAGAGGAAGAAGGGAGGAAAGGAGAGGATAGAAGAGAGGGAGAGGAAGAGGAAGAAGGGGGCGGGAGAAGAGAGGATGAGAATACGAGAGGGGCAAGAAGAGAGATGGGGATGAGTGAGTGGAAAGTGAGGGATATGAGGGCTTGGAGGTGTGAGTGCAGGAGACACAGTGCCAAGGAGGTGAGTTAGGAAAGCCAGAAGAGGGTGTGGAATTTGGGATAAAGAGTGGGAGGAATGGGAGTGGAAGATAGGGCAATGACATGGGAGGGGCACACACTTAGAGAGGAGCATGGTGGGAGGTTGGAAGTAAGCTTTGGGAGGAGCAAAGGACTGAATACAGTGGATAAGGATTAAAAAATAAGGTGTATTGTTTGGAAAGGGTGACAAAACGAAATTAGGCAGGCTGTGTGTCATTGGTATATGGATGGGAGTGTTGGGTATAGGCTGAAATGGAGGAGGAGCATGAGACTGTCGTTGGAGTGGTTCAGGATAGTAATCTAGAGTTTGTTTCAGCCTGAGACTGCTTTGCCATTCCTAGCCTATATGCTACACTAGCCATAAGCATTGCCTCTTCTCTGTCTCTGCTCTATAATCCCTAGTTCCTAGTCTTTCCCGGAGCCCCATGCTCATAATCCTCAGTAATGAGAGAATGAGTGCCTATGGATATGGAGGCCCCTCCCACAGGGCTGGATTTGTCTGGGTTCCTAAATGGCTGGCTGCTTATTGACTGCCTCCCTCTTCCTCCACCCCTAAACAGGTATTAGTGCACCACTTTCAGCTTCAAGAGCTTTGGATCAGGAAGTACACTTGTGGCACAATGCTTTCTGAATGTCAGCATGGGTGACAACACTAATCAACCGGGGCTCTTTCCCTTTCCCCAGCACCTTGAGCTCCCTGCTCTCAGCACCCCTCATTCCCACCATTAGACCAGAGTCCTGCCTAGCAGGAAAGCTGTGGCAGGTGGGAGGAGAGAAGGCAGCGAGGCAGAAACAGCTGCCAGCTGGAGTGGAGGAAGAGCAGGGCCCCAGCGGGTATGGGCAGAAGGCGAGGTGCTGGCTCTGGCAGCCCCCCACCCTCTGTGTGGGGGGGTGTTGAAGCCCAACCTCCATGTCAGCCCTCCCTCTCCAATGCCACTGTTCGGGCAACTGGCTCTATTCATGGGCCACGCTACACTGTGAGAGATCTCAGAGGTCACTTCATCCAATGGCCACATAATCCTACTCCCATAATCTAGTAGTGGGAATCACTTCCTAGCATTTCTACTCAGGAATCAAGCCAGACCTTTCCTGAGATCAGTAGTAAACACTCATCCTAAGGCAGCCTGGTCCTTGGGAAGGAAAATATTGTGAAATGGGTGCCTCTAATGTGCCAGACCTAGCTCCTATATAGACTTCTCATTAATACTGACCACACAGGGCTGTTTTGATTAATTAACTCCATTTTACAAATGAGAAAAGCAAGGCCCAGAGAGTTGAAGTACTTAGCTCAAGGGCATACCAGTAATAAATGCGGAAGCTAGGATGGAAGGCAGGCCTTTCTAACTATGATGTCTGTCTGGTGCCAAGCAAGACATGCTTCTTCTTTTGTAACCAGAACAACTCTTCTGAGGTGTAGGATCTGAATCCTGACAATATCCTCCTGAGTCTCCTCTTCTCCAAGTCAAACTGCTCTTACTCTCTCCAGAACTTGGGTTCTATGCTCTTATGTGACCTAGCCTGTTTGAGAACCAGAACCAAACAATCTTGTAGGTGGGTGTGGATCAGTTTAGAATTGAGCAGAACCATTCCATCTTTCCTTGCACTAACCTTGATCAGTGCAGCCATTAGTGGCTACTAGCCTCTGTTGGATGAAGAGCCATGACAGAAGAGGCCAAGTGTTTGCTCCCATCTCTACCACTCCTCCCAGTCTGACTGTTCTGAACTGAGAGAGGAAAGAGAAAAAGTTGGGGGGAGGAAATAAGGGACAGAGGCATGGCAGGATTGGAAGGATGGAGCTGGAGGAATTCGGCGATTGTCCAGTAGTCCTAGGCACAGCTAAGGGATAGTTGGAACTTTGGGGGTGCACGAGGAGGTAACGGAGGGGTCAGCCATGATTGCAGGAGCTGAGAGAGACCAGGATAGGGATGGGCATCAGACTGCCTGAGCTAACATTGCCTTGCTGTGTGAGAGGAAGTCAGTCGCACATTAAGTAAATGTTGCAGCTGGTACTAAATTGGGAGGTGTCACAGACAGCAGTGAAGACAGGTATGATTTGTGGGGCCCTGTGGGGCCCAAAACAGGGGCAGATATCTCAGAGGGAGAGAACAAGGTTTCTGGGGCCACCAAGGAAAGATTTGACTGAGGTGCTGTAAACAAGGGCCCTGGGTCACGTGGCTCAAAACCAGGTTCCAGGCTTATTTACCAGATGAGAGGAAGCCTCTTGTCCTGGCCTTTGGCTGTGAGCTCTCCACTCAAGATGACTATGAGGCTGAGGCATCTTCTGCCAGCAGTTCCATTTAGGGTGGGAGCTGGACAGACAGGCACAGGGATTAGGAGCAGGCTCAGGGATGGACAAAGAAGGCTGTGAGAAAGGGGGAATGAGGAAATGTGGGAAAGGGGGACTGCAGGAAGAAGAGCAGGGCTGTTTTCCCCCTCCATTAATATTCATAATACAGCTGGATTTGAGAGCCCTGTGGTTCCAGGCCTCAGTTGAGGAAGAGCTTTGGAAGAAGTGGGAAAGACAGGAAAAGAGCTGAAGAGCTGGCATTGCCCTTCTGTCTGCACAGCAGGCAGCAGGGGAGCAGAAGGAATTCACTTGCTCACAGGAGAGTGGAGGGAGGACTTTTGGGAACTTGACAGGAGGTAATGCACTTAGCACTGAAACATGTAAGTTGGAGTCCTGGCACTCCTGCTCATTGGTGGAGTGACCTTATGGCAAAATACCTAGTCCTTTTGTACCAGAGTTTCCTCATCTGGAAGTGGGGCCAATGGTGCTAGTATCATTACCCTTCCTGGGTAGTTGTAACCTCATAACTTAGGTGAAAGGGGCTGAAACCCCTACACATTATAATGATGTTAGATATTAAATTCTTGTTGCAAAATACTATTAGTTACTTCTTTCCACTTAAATCTCATAAAGGACTCAGGATGTGGGTAGAACAAGGATTATGATTCTAGTTTAACAAATAAGGAAATGAAAGCTTAGGAATGGGAAGTGACTTGCTCAGTGTCATATAGCTAACAAGTTATAGAGGCCTCCTGAATTAAGAGTTCAATTGTCTTCTCCTACATCAAACTCTTTGGTAAAAACAATCAATATAAGGAGTTATTATTGAGTATGAGATCAGATGGGACTTGGAGCCAACTATAACATAAAGAAAATCCAACTAGAAAGTTATGATGTGCCTCTCATTCAGCTTGATGATTGAGGGGGTGGTCCACAGTTGAAGCCACGGGTTTGGAGAGAAGAAAACAAGAACCTGAAATGCTTTACTCCATCTTCTAGAGGATATGTCCCTTTGCTCCTACTGAGTGAATGGGTCTGTGGTGGACATTGACAGTATGTGTATGACAAAATGTGTCCTTCTTCATGTGACAGCACTTCTGCCTACCTGCCACTGACACTCTGGGGGAAATTGTGTGTGTGTGTGTGCATTTGTACACATGTAAGAGACAGTGTCTGCCTCTGTGGCACTGTTGGAGGATGTAACAACCTCTCTGGGTCTCTATGTGACTTTGCCTGGGGTAGTGGTGATAGTGTTCTGGCTCTGTGTGTGTGTCTGTCTGTACACCTTTAAGAAGTGGCATATCTCATTTGGTAGTGTGAGTGAGGCAGTGAGTCAGCTGAGGCCGAGGGAGGCGGGAGGGAGACTGCTAGGTTACGAGAACAGGAAAAGGGAGGAGAAAGTGAAGTCAGGAGCAAGGAGCTACCCCTTTCCTCCACAATCCTCTGCCCCAAATACAGATGGAACCCACCAACAGAGCTGGAACCTTGCAGAAGTCCATGAGGGTCATGCTAGCTGAAAGGATACAATTTCTGTTTCTCCCCAAAGCCTTTGGAGGCAGATGAGGTAGGCTAGGAAGAAACCATCTCCCACTCCAGCTCTTGGCCCCAGCTGCATGTATGATGCCACCGTCCCATCTTAGTCTCCTTGTCACTTGACCCTTTGACCTTGCTTTTTCTGCTTCCTCCCCAAAGAGGACTACCTGGCCAGGTGAGGAGAAGATGGCAGTAGCATGAGAACCCAGATATTTACAGCCTCTACTCACATATTATTCAGAACAACCCTACTGGGGGTGAAGAAGTTTCTCAGCGCTCAGCTCTTCCCTAGGCAGGCCTGTTCTGAAGCTGCCTTGCCTCTTGCTTCCTCTGGATGCCTGTGGCTAGCAGTGTAGGAAAAGGTAGCTTCCCTCCATCCACCATCAACCTAGGGTGCTGGGATAGAAGGCAGTTTTGTATTGTACCAATCTTCAGTGGCCCTTTTAAAGCTGGTGTGTGCTGTACCTACCTCGTGTGTGCTGTACCTACCTCTTCCTTTGTCAAAGGACAGGAGCCTGCAGGTTTTGTCCTAGGGAGAAGGCAGGAGCCTCTGGGCTCCACCTGCCTAGGCTGTGGCCAGTTACCTCAGGTCATATAAGGTCAACAGTGTGGTGTGCCCTGTCACCAGGAGTGGCAGGAGCCAAAGGGCATGGATTTTGTTGCCAAAATGTTCTGCCCACTTTTGGCCTTGCCCTGCATTGGCCAGTCCCAGGAAGTTCGATCCCAGCTCAGGAGGGAAGCATCCTGGCTGGGGATTGGGGGGAGGGTTGTTGGTTGGGAGGAAGTCTCTGGAGCTGGCCAGCCCAGGACCCAGGACCTCTCCCCCTCCTTCCTCCTGCAGGGATGGGGCTCCAAAAAGACCCAGCCCTAAGGAGCCCAAACCTGAATCACTAAGTTGCCCAGGTGATGGATTACCTATCCTGAATCCCAGGGCCTCTTCCCTTGGGAGGGGCTCAGGGCGGAACTTATAGTGGCTGCACTGGGAAAGGTGAGGAGAGAGGGACCCTTTCTGCTCCTGATCCCTTACCCGGGCCCAGCCCTCGTGGCCCCGATTGCCTGTTCCTACCTTACAGCCTTTTGTGCAGGACCGGATGGAGTACTCTTCTGCCTGTAAGTATTTATGCAGCACGAGGTCAAACTCGTCATATTTTTCCTGAGCATGTCGGTCCAGTCGCTGGTAAGCCTCTATACAGTTGCTACATGCCTCCCAGGTTCCGGAGCCCGGGCTGGCCACGACAGCCAGCAGATCCCCCAGCAGGGTATCCAGACTGCAGTCTAGGCTGTCGGGGCGATCCATGCCCAGCAGCAAGTCCCAGACCGAGTAGGTGTCGCAAAAGGAGAGAGTGAAGTTCCGAAAGTGGCCTTTGAGCAAGTTTTTTTTGGCGGAAGGGAACTCGGCCGGGGCACGGAGAGGGGAGTCAGGGGGCCGCAGAGGGGGGGCCGGGGTAGTCGGTTCGAAAAGTCTCTGCAAAGATTCCAATTTGGTGCAAGCTGCATCCAGCCCCATAGGCTCGAGGATGCCGCCGCAGACCGGCCTGGGGCCGGCGGCGGGGGCGGCTTTGGTCAGGTTGCTGTGTCGGGGGCTGCAGGAGCCTGGGAGTGCTCCGGGCTCACCCGGCAACGGCGGCGGCGGCAGTGGCAGCGGCTGCAGCGCTCGAGGAGGCACCGGCGGCCGCTCCCGGCCGGCCCCCCAGGGCGGCCGCATGGCGCTGCTCAGCTCTCTGGCCCGGGGCCGGGCCCCCGCGCACAGCCACAGATGGTCAGCGAGCAGCACGGTGAAGAAGAGCAGGGACGCCAGGGACAGTCGCCATCGCTGCGCCCGCTCAGAGTCGGCGCAAGGTTTGTCGCTCGGCCTGGGAGCCCAGCAGCAGCAGCAGCAGCAGATAGTCAGCGCGGCGGCGTCTTTCTCGGGCCACATCCAAGCGCCCCAGAACATATTTCAGGGGAGTCCGGGCTGGAGGGAGGAGGCAGGCGCGAGGCCGGACGGCTGTCTCGTCTGAAGCGGGCAGGCTGCGCACGGCTCCACGCTTCCCGGCGCCGTCCAGGCTCTACCTCGGGGGCCGCATGGTGACACAGGCCGGCCGGCCCCGGGGGCTCCCCACCCCTCCGCTCAGGCCGGAGTGGCAGAGCGCTCTCGTGCCGTCCCCGCGCCCCTCCCGCGTTCCCTCACTAAGCGCCCGGCGCCGCCGCCCGGCCCCCGCTAGGCGCTGCCCAGAGTCCCGGCGGGGGGCGGTGCGGGGCACAGGGGCGGTGGCGGCTGCGGCGGCGGCGCCGCACTCCTCATAGTGTCGGGCCCCTCGGCTGCCCTCGGCTCCGCACCACTTCACTCCGCCCCGGCGGACCGCCCGCCTACCACTCTGTTCCCGCCGTCTCGGCTCAGCGCAGCTCTGTGCCCCTCAGCGCCGCCCTGCGTGCCCCACCGCCGCTTACCGCTCCTCTCTGCTCCCCTAGCCCCGCCGCCCCACGCCGCTCTCGCCCGTCCGCCCGCTGTCCGCTCCGTGCCGCTCCCTGCCTCCCTCGCGCCCTCCTAGGCCAGCCGGCCAGTCCACTGGCCAGCCCTTTGGGCTTCTCTCGTGCTCCGGCCGTTGACCGGGGTCGGTCCTGGGCCGGCTCCGCTGTGGCTCTGCACCTTCTGCTCCCGGACTACCGGCTCTGGCGGGCCACCTGGCTCCCCGCAGCGCCACAGGCGCCGGACGCCAACACCCAGCTTTACTTAGTGCGCCTCTCACTTCCGCCTCTCCTTCACACCGCTGTGGTGGCCGCCCAGAGGCACGGCCCCGTGGCTCCCACTGGCCATGCCCCCTCAGTCTGTCGCCATCTTCCGCTGTGCGGAGAACACCTTGAGAGCCCGTGTGCGAGTGTGTTTGGGGGGGAGCAGGGCGGAGAAAGAGGCACCGAAGAGGAGGAGGGAGCAGGTCTGGGGCCCCGACTGCGCCTGCGCCTCAGGACTACCCCCCTCCTCACCCCCCCCAACCCAGCCCCCGCCGGCCGCAGCCTGTGCTGTTTGGGGATGTTTCCAGTCCACCCCCAACTCCATTCACTTCAGCGCCTCCGTTCATCCGCCCGCTCCCCGCGTGCACACGCCACACGCTGAGTCCCAGGCCCCGGTGCTCACCCTCCCCCACCGACCCCGGCGCCAGCCTCCCTCCCCAGGGCAGCCCCTCGCTCCCCCCCCCCCCACCCCCGAGAGCGAGGAGAC
Organism: Perognathus longimembris pacificus; assembly: GCF_023159225.1. NCBI lineage: Eukaryota > Metazoa > Chordata > Mammalia > Rodentia > Heteromyidae > Perognathus > Perognathus longimembris. The sequence continues at coordinate 62,577,614 of NC_063188.1, forward strand.
TTCTGAGGGTGATTCTAGGAGCTGGGAGGCAAGACGTGTCTCCCTAGCGTTTCGCTGCCTCCCTGGGTCGCTTTCTCGTCCACATGACTAGCAGATACCGGAGCCGGCTGCTGCCGATCGGACTGATTCGGTGTCCCTAACTCTGCTGTTGCCCTCACTGTCCTGCCCCAGGCCAAGGCGGCCCCTGGTCCTGAAGGACAGCTCCCATTCACTTCAGCTACCGAAGACCGCTGCCCTTGGAGAGCTTCCTCAAGGAAGCCTGACTGGCTAAGATGGGTAGTAGTGGTGGAGTGTCATTTTTGCCCTTAGGAAGATTTCCAGCAACCTCCCCCCAAACCCCTGCACTGGCTTTCTGGCTCCCCCTACAGGCAACTTGGAATAGCTGTGCTAGAGTTAGGCAAACTGCGCCGTGCTGCTGGGATGGAACCATGTGCTTGGGGCCCTCACTAGGAACTGGGATAGATAAACGTCCTACCGCGCCACTACCCTTGTTTGGGCTCCCCCAAATCTCAGATTCTTCCTGTGATCTACTCCCTTTCCTTGCTCCTTCCTACTCCCATTAACTCTTGCGTTCTAGTTTTTTAACCAACTATTGCCGGCAAAGATTTATTAATATGAAGAGTACTAACAATGCTGACCAGATAGTATGTGTGAGACACTGCCTACGTACTTTGTGTCCATTACTCACCTAGTAATGCTCACAGTAATCCTATGAGATAGTGCTACTCTTATCTCCATTTGCAGAGAAGGAAGCCGAGATTTAGAGAGAGTTAACATTGCCTAAGGAATAGAAACACAGCCTGTAAGAGCCCTCTTAACATTCAAGTAAAGCCCTGAAAAGATGAAAGGGTAAGTGACATGGACCTGCTTTAAATGAAATCACAGTCTATAAGAGTAATTCACACACACATATACATATATATATATATCTGTATGTATGTATATACATGCTAGTGGAAGGATTCATGGAGTGGGAACATAATACACATTCCATCACTGAATTTGCTATTGTTTCTGACTTATATCCTTTCCCTTTGAATCTTGCTTTTTCCCTGAGGAACATGACAACATGCCAAGGGTAAATAAGCTTAGTGAGAATCTTTAGGCCTATTAAGTTGCCGACTATGGTGGGAGCATAAAAAGTTTCTGGAAGAACAGGAACTGGTTCCTTGGTGAATGGCTTGAGTATTCCAGGTAAAGGGGGTATATGTCAAGGAAGTCATGAAACTCAACTTTGCATGTTTCTGAGGCCATGAGTATGACATGAAACTGTCACAGTCGCTGCAGGTCATTAATGGAGAAGTAGAGGGAGATGAGACAAGAAACAAAACTATCAATCATTAGATGCCTATTTAATCACTATGTTAGCAATCTACTGGAGTTGACAAAGGACCAAACATCCAAACATAGCCTTGTCTTTGAGATGCTCACACTTGAGTTACAGGGGCTAAAGGAAGGAATCACACCCTTGTGTAATAGGACACTGCTGAGAGATTTCCCTCCCATGGAAAGAGGGAGAAGTCAATCCTTCTGGCTTCCCTCAGAGGTGATTTTGCCCATGATCACCTGAGTTAAGATTCATTCATTTGACAAATATCTATCAGAGGTCTATTATGCTCCATATGGCATACTAGGTACCTAGGCATCAGCAATATAAACATGGGTAAAAGATGTGTGTTAAAACTGAGGGAAATGAGTTGAAGTCTTAATTAAGGGATGAATGCGAACTGGCAGTGTGGGCATAGGCAAGGCATGGGTAAAAGCCCAGTAGCAAAGCCAGGAAGCGCATGTTCAGAAACCTGCCAAGTAGTTCATCGTGACTAGAAGTGAAGTAGGAGCACTGCCAAATAGAAGCCTGAGGATTTGGCAGGGGCCAAATCATGCAGAGCCTTGGGTGCCATGCTAAGTAGTTGGGGGCTTATTTCAAGGGTACTAGGAGTCATGGATAAGATTGAAAAGTTTTCAGGGAGAGGTGACAAGATAAGCTTTTATTTTTAAAAAGATTGACTTGGCTGCTACAGGGAGACTAGATTGGAGAGCGCCTAACCTATCTCCTAACCAGCTTCCCTGGCTTTCACCTCTGCTGATGAGGGCATAGAGAGGAAGAGCTGAGAAGGTTGGTCAGAGGCTACCAATCATAAGAAGCAGAGGGCCACTACAGCACCTCTCTTCTCCTTGACTGTTCTTCCGCTACCAGATTAGCAGCAGAGGAGCAACCTAATGCTAAGATTAGTAAGAAGGTTGGGTGATTATAATCTTTTCTTGCTTATGACAGGTGTTGCCCACAGACAAGAGGAAAGTTCCTCAAACTATGGGGACAGGAAGGGATGGAGGATGGCATCCAGGCAGAGCACGAGGAGCTAAAGTTTAGGCTGCCTTTAACTATCCTGATTCTTATCTTACAAGTTCTTAGGTTCTCTCTTTATTACATGCCATTCTGTTGATCTTTGGCTTATGTCTTTTTTGAGGGGAGGGTAGTGCCAGTCTTGGCGCTTGAATTCAGGATCTAGACACTGTCCCTGAGCTTCTTTTTGCTCAAGGCTGGTGCTCTACCCCTTGAGCCAGATCTCCACTTCTGGCTTATTATTTTTTTTTTTATAATTTATTAGAGGTAAGAGTCTCCTGGACTTTTCTCCTTGGGCTGGCTTTGAACCATGATCCTCTGATCTCGGCGTCCTGAATAGCTAAGGTTGCTGGCATGAGCCTCTGGCACCTGCTTGCCCATGATCCTTAAAGGCCTTGGCTTGAGTGTAGTGCCAGTGGCTCATGCCTGTGATCCTAGCTGCTCAGAAGGCTTAGGTCTGAGGATTGCAGTTTAAAGCAAGCACAGGCAGGAAACTCCATGAGACACTTATCCCCAATTAACTAGCAGAAAGCTAGAAATGGAGATGTGGCTACAGTGTAGAGAACCAGCCTTGAGTGAAAAACCAAGGGACAGTACTGAGTTCAAGCCCCAGTACCTGCATACACATACAAAAAACAGGAAGAATGGTTGGGAGACAGGTTTGATTAGTCCAGGTGAGAGGGGATGAGGGCTGAACAAAGGCAGCATGGTGGGAATGGGGAAAACAAATGCATATGGAAGGAAAATGAAAGGGGTAGAATTGAAGGGGCCTAGGACTGACCCAGATGAAAGCAACACAAGACAGGGCCTGTAGAAGGGCAAAATCAGAGTTCTAGTTAGTAGCAATGGAACAACTGCCCCTGCCCATTTAGGACATGTTTTTTCTGAGCCATTCTTTGTTTAGTCCTTGGAGAGTTCAGTGTTCTGTTTAACAAAGAAGTCTAATCGCTTACAGATACCTAGTTTAAAGCTGATTGGAAGAGCCACCATGATTGTCACCCTTGAGTGCCAATGAAAGAGCAACCTTCCAGGCCTAGGCTAACAGCTCTGAGCACCTCTGAAGCTTTCTGTGAGAAGTCACTCAGGCAAGACTCCTTCTCTATCCCCCAGCACACACAGGGTGAAAAGTGTATCACAAAAATCCATTTATCAAAGAAGTACAATATAACAATAACTTACCCACATAGTACCTGCTGCACACAAAGAAGTGGTAGCACAGCAACAGTCAGAGGAGGCTCTCATTCTCTTACTATAGGGGACACAAATGGGATGGGGCCAGGGAGAACATTGGCCGCTAATGTGTGGCTGGAGCATAATGGCCAAGGAAGTGGGGTGGAGTGTCCCTTTGGTTCCTATAACTGGTATGCCCTAGCCAGCCTTGTTCTCAGCCCTTCCTTTCCAATGTCCCCCACCCCAGCAGAGGATAAAGGTGAGTCACTCTTTAAGCACATCACACAGCCCAGGAAGTACACCTTCAAACCAGATAGATGAGGAGATAGACAATTTGGAGTAGAAGGAAGAAGGAAAGGTTTTCCACAGTAAAATACTGACAATTAGAAAGACAAAGTGGGAGCTTTTTGGAGACTAGTGTGGATACACAAGAGCTTTCAACTAAGGCCAGGTCTTTAAAGGTCATGACAAAAGACCAACAGAAGGGCATGTAATAAAAGGTGAATCTACAAACTTCTAAGTGTCAAAATGGCTAAAGGACAGCTTGAACTGAAGCTCATCAGGCTCTGTCTGGATGCCATCCTCCCTCCATAGTTGGAGTAACTTTCCTCCTGTCTGAAAGCAACACCTGTCCTAAGCAAAAAAAGACTGAAGACACTGTAACTTGTTCCCTGAGCTCAGCATCATGAGGTTGTCCCTTTGCAGCTGGTCTGAGTCTGATGTCAGGTTTCCATTCTCTACCTCAGTCCTTTTTTCTCCTTTTTTGGTTGGTTGAGCTCAAGGTGCTCAAGGTGCTCTACCACTTGAACCACAGCGCCACATCTGGTTTTCTGGTGGTTAATTGGAGATAAAGCCTCATGGACTTTCCTGCCAGGGTTTGCTTTGAGCCACTGTCTTCAGATTTTGGCCTCCTGAGTAGCTAGGATTACAGGTATGAGCCACTGGTGCCCAGCTCAGTCTTTACTTCTTATACCTATCCTTCAGTACCGTCTTGAATCAGTACCATCCCTGCCTGCCTACCTATCCCCTGGAAAGGCCCAGAATTTGCCATTCTCTTTTAGTCTACCATCTAGGGAGCCACAACTACCACCTAATGCCTGAGGATCACTGAGAAATTCCTTTGATCTCTACACCCACCTGTATGTCTAAACACCTCTCCTGATTGCTATAGTCATATTTGCCCTCTGTGTGGATCCCTCGTTTTCTTGTTAGGAATGCTTTGACCACAAACAATAGACACCTTTACAATTCTGTCAAACAGATAAAGGTATGTTACTTTCATTCAACAAACATTCCCTTAATAGGTACTTGGGAGCCCATAGAGCAATACAGTGATATATTAAAAAAAAATTTGCTTTTGCTAGGAATGGCAGCATTCACCTATAATTCCACTTATTTAGGAAGCCAATGAAGGAGAATTAAAAGATCAAGACTAGCCTGGGTTACATAGTTAGATTCTGTTTCACAAAAAAATGAAAAGGGAGAGAGAGAGAGAGAGAGAGAGAGAGAGAGAGAGAGAGAGAGAGAGAGAGAGAGAGAGACCCTGGCTTTTTATTTACACTATCCTTAAGGTAGGTTTCCATTCGTGCATTTTTGACTGAGTGAATGGCTGCAGCTTCAGGTTTCATGTCTTTGTTCTAGGCAGCAAGAGAGAAACAAACCAGGGGACAAGGAGGCTGAGGACATAGGACATTGCAGAGAAGGTTTATCTGTTTATCTAGAAGAGAAACTCTTTCCAGTGACATTGTTGTATATCTCCTTCACTAGATCTGTCATGTGGACATTCCTAACTGCAAAGGAAACTGGGAGGTACAATACTTTTGACTGAGCACAATACTTCTCTGAATAATGTTGGCAATTCTATAGGTAAAGTAGAGGCAGGAAGCTAGTAGCATTTGCCAGGATCCTCAACCTTCCAATGGGGTCTAGACCATGTCTCTATTTCTAAACCCCCTTAGATACAGTGCTTTGATTGCTAGACTTGTCTTTCTCCTAGCAACTGCAGCTGGGTTTGTTCCTCTAGCACAGGGTAAAAAAGACCTGTCTGGTTTAACAACAGCATATGTGAAAAAGACCTTGATTTGATTGTAAAGTCAATGCAAGCCAACAGAGTGATGATACTGCCAAAGGAAGTAATTAGATTTGAGGCTGCATTAATAGTAGTATAAAACCAGAACAAGGGAAGTGATGGTTCTGTGCTTCTGTACACTTGTCACATCCTACCTGGAGCACTGTGGTCCATTCTGGAAAATCCATTTAAACTAAGATACAATGATGAAATACAAGGTGTCCAGAGGTGAGTTACTCAGCTGGTATAGCAACAGCAAAATCACAAGAGAAACAGTTGAGGTCCCTGGGCTTATTTGATCTAGTGGTAAACAAACCCCACTCAGGTGATGGCTCCAAAGTGCTTATTCAAATCAGGTTCCAAGCCAGGGAGATTAGAGCAAGTAATATCAAGTTATTAAATGAAAGGATGAGAGAATAAGTAACAATCAAAATAAGTACTTGTATAGTATTTACATATAGGTTCAACATATACCAGGTACTGTGGTAAGCATCTATGAAGTCATTTACTTTTGAATGACAGTAATTCATTTTTTGCCTGTCCTGGGGCTTGAACTTAGGGCTTGGCACTGTCCCTGGGCTTTTTTTTGCAACAGGCTAGCACTCTGCCACTTGAGTCACAGTTCCACTTCTGGCTTTTTGTTGGTTAATTGAAGATAAGAGTCTCACATACTTTCCTGCCCAGGCTGGCTTTGAACCTCAATCTTCAGATCTCAGCCTCCTGACGTTGCTAGATTATAGATGTGAGCCACCAGTGCCCACATCTATGACAATGATACTGTGAGGTAAGAATTATTATTGTCTACATTTTTCAGATGAAGAAATTAACAGTTTAAGTTACTGGTCAGATGTCACACAATTAGCAAGGACCTATGACAGCATTTGAATGCATATAACCTGGCTCAGAGTCCATGCTCATCTTACCTTGTCTCCTCTCAGAAGAAGAGTTTCAGCTGGGCACAGGTGGCTCATACATGCATATATAGCTACTTGGGAGTCTGAGGTGGGGAGCATTGGTGCTTCAAAGCAACCCAGACAGAAACGTTAATGAGATCCTTTCTCAGTGTAGAGCTCGACACAGTGTGCCTGTCTTCCTAGCTAGACAGGAAATCTAAATAGGCAGATTGAGCCCAGGTGTGCAACTGGGCAGGAAGTAAGACCCTATTTAAAAACAAGACCAGGTCAGGAACTGGTGGTTCATGCCTATAATCCTGGATACTCAGGACACTGGGATCAGAGGGCCTCAGTTTGAAGCCAACCTGGGCAGGAAAATTCATGAGCCTATGATGTCCAATTAACTAGCAAGAAGCTGGAAGTGGAGCTGTGGCCCTAGTGGTAGTGCTAAGCCTTGAGCAAAAAAGCTCAGAGACAGGCCCTGTGTTCAATCTCCGGAAGGAAAGGAAGGAAGGGAGGGAGGCAGGGAGGGAAGGAGGGAGGGAGGGTGGGAGGGAAGAAAAAAGGAAAGGGAAGGGAAGGGAAGGAGGGAGGGGAGTTAGAGAGAGAGATAGAAAGAGCAAGCGAGAAATGGAGAGTGAGAGAGAGAAAAAGAAGGGAGGTATGGAGGAAGGAAGGAAGGAAGGAAGGAAGGAAGGAAGGAAGGAAGGAAGGAAGGAAGGAAGGAAGGACAGACTAATCAGGGCTGGAAGTAAGAGCAACTGCCTCAGAAGTGGAAGGCCCTGAGTTCAAACCCCTAGTACTGCCAAACAAGCAAGAACAAAGAAAAGTCATGATTCTGGATAATTGCCTATATTCACGGACCTGATAACCTTTGACATTTTTTAATTATTTGGAAGATGTGGGTGAGATGAGACAGAAAGGGCTGAGAGATAGAAGGGGTGCCATTTTATGAATTACTAACCCAGGAGATTGCACCTAGATGTCTTGATACTTTCTCAGTCAACACAGAGAAAAGTAAATGTCCACACATTCATATACATCTACTCTACCACTCCTGAGTCCAACTTCTCAAAAGAGTTGTTTGCCTTCCATTCTCAGCCCACTTCAATGTCACTTCCACCTCATCACCAACCTGAAAGTGCTTTCATCAGGACCAATGACTTCAGGTCACTGAATCCAAAGGACGGTTTAGTTCTTTTATTACTTGACTCTTCTTTGGCATTTGACGGTATTCACTACCTGCTGTTTACTGAGACACTTTCTTCTAGTAGTCTATTTCCTTTGTTTTTCTCCTGCCTTTGAGAACTTATCGGTCTCCTTTAAGAGCCTATTGTTCTCTGACTGCTTTTTAAATGTTGGAGGTCCTCAAGGCTCTTTTCCCTAGGAAAGTTCATTCATTCCATCACTTGCATCTACAGTCTATATCTTCATTTAAATGACAGCAGAGCAATGCAAATTCAATAATGGAAGACTAAACCAATGTTCTTTGCTCTTCAATATAGTTTTCCACCTTTCTGACTCCTAGTTATGCATTCATGCCATTCAGAAAGCTAGGAGTCATCCTAGTCATCTCCTTGTCCTCATCTCTAATCTTTTTTCGAAGGCCCCATCTTTGTCTACATTATTATCATCGCTCATTTAACCTCCTACAATAAGCTGTCTCTCTATACATCCACACTGTTCCCAGACAACTACTTTTCTACATTGAGAAAGTATTTTTTCTAAGTTCATTCTAAGGGCTGGAGGTAGCTCAAATGGTAGAGCACTTGCCTAGCAAGTGTGAGATATTAAGTTCAATCCCCAGTATCAATAAAATAAAAATAAAAACAAATTTGATCATATCATCTTCATACCACCTTGTATAAAAACACTCCAATAATTTCCTATGACCTTTGAAAGGAAAAATTATTAACATGGCCTACAATGTCATGTAAGATCTTGACTAAACTTGTTCCTCCAGCCTTAGGGTATAACATTCTTTTCCCTTATGCTCTCTCCTTCACCCACAATGACCATCTTTCAATTCCAAATATTTCTTGTAAAAAAAAAAAAACCTTAGAAGAGGGGTTGGAAGTGTGGTTCAGCTCATAGAGTGCCAGCCAATGGGCAAAAGCAAGTGTCAGATACCAAGTTCAAGTCCCTGTCTCAGAATAAAAGAAAGCCTAAAGAATCACTTTAAATTCTTTGACCCATGGATCACCTCATTCATTCCTCATTGGCCACAACACCTTTGATCATAGTTTCCCTCTCACAGAACATTCTCTTCACTCTCTACCTTCATCCAATTTGCCTGTATCATCCAATTCTTAGATCTCAGTTCCAGCACCATTTCCTCAGGGACAATTTCCTCAAGCAGTTCTTCCTGGTGAGGTCAGGTTTCTCCACTCTATCTCTTACAGAAATGGCTTCCTTATTTGCATATTTTTGAGTATTGTATACAGATACTTCCCATTCCCTGCACCAGGCCCATGAAGAGAAAAAAAAACTATGATAAGCTTTGTGTCCCTCTCAGACTTAACTGTTAAGACACTGACATGTTTGGAATTGTGTATGTTACAATTGAGATCTTAAGATGCTTGTCACTATTGGCTCATGGCTGTAATCCTAGCTAATCAGATGGCTGAGATATGAATCCAGTTTGGGTAGGAAAATCTGTGAGATTCATTTGTGTGTGTGTGTGTGTGTGTGTGTGTGTGTGTGTGTGATTGTGTGTGTGTGTGTGTGTGTGTGTCTGTCTGTCTGTCAGTCATGGGGCTTGGACTCAGGGCCTGGATGCTGTCCCTGAGCTTCTTTTGCTCAAGATTAGTAGTCTACCATTTCTGGTTTCTGGTGATTAATTGGAGATACGAGTCTCCTGGACTTTCTTGCCCAGGCTGGCTTCAAACTGCAATCCTCAGATCTCAGCCTCCTGATCAGCTAGGATTACCAGTGTGAGCTACCAGCATCCAGCTTCCATGAGATTCTTATCTCCAAGTAACTACCAAAAAGCCAGAAGTGGAGCTGTGGCTCAAGTGGTAGAGCTTTAGCCTTGTGCAAAAACGCTCAGGGATCGCCCTGGACTTGAATTCCTAAATTCTTAAAAAGAGCCCTATCAAGTCATAAAGCCCTGTCATGGGGCCAACTTTTTGAATTCTGGGATCAAGAGTTTTCCTCCTGTATGTCCTCATCCCCAAGACCTTTTGTACTCCAATCCAGAAGACTGTTTTACCAAAAGGAAAGCAGTAATAAGATTAGAAGGTTATTTGGGGCCCTAACAGGAAAAGAGATACTCAAAGGGTCCAAGTCGTAGGTTAACACAGTCCCTTCCCTTAAGGCAATTGTTTCTTCCATGCAAAGCATTTCTTGTCTCTATAGAAATGGCCTTGTCCTTCTATATCAAACTACAGAGCTTCTGCAGGGCAAAGGACATAGCTTGCAAGATAAACAGAAAGCCCACAGATTGGGAGAAGATCTTTACCGGCCCTTCAACAGACAAAGGCCTCATATCTAAAATATATGCAGAACTAAAAAAATTACCTTCATCCAAAACAAAACCGCAAAGAACCAATAGCCCCCTCATCAAGCGTGCTAGACACTTAAAAAGAGACTTCTCTGATGAGGAAATGAGAATGGCCAAGAGACATATGAAAAAGTGCTCTACATCACTGGCCATAAAAGAAATGCAAATCAAAACAACATTGAGATTCCATCTCACCCCAGTAAGAATGTCCTATATCAAGAAAATTAACAATGACAAATGTTGGAGGGGATGTGGCCAAAAGGGAACCCTACTTCATTGTTGGTGGGAATGTAAACTGGTTCAGCCACTCTGGCAAGCAGTATGGAGATTCCTCAGAAGGCTAAACATAGAACTCCCCTATGACCCAGCAGCCCCACTTTTGGGTATTTATCCAAAAGACCACAAACATAATCACACTAAAGCCACCATCACAGCAATGTTCATCGCAGCACAATTTGTCATAGCTAGAATCTGGAACCAACCCAGATGCCCCTCAGTAGATGAGTGGATCAGGAAAATGTGGTACATATACACAATGGAATTTTATGGCTCTATCAGAAAGAATGACATTGCCCCATTTGTAAGGAAATGGAAGGACTTGGAAAAAGTTATACTAAGTGAAGTGAGCCAGACCCAAAGAAACATGGACTCTATGGTCTCCCTTATAGGGAATAGTTAGCACAGGCTTAGGCAAGTCACAGCAGAGGATCACAGGAGCCCAATAGCAAGGCCCTTATGAACACATAAGATAATGCTAAGTGAAATGAACTCCATGTTATGGAAACGATTGTTATATCACAGTTGTAACTACTTTCAATGTGCCATATGTAACTGTAGCCTCTATTATTGATGATATTCCTGTATCACCTTCCTGTGGTTGTACCTACACTATCTCTGTATCTTATCTGAGTATATTGGAAACCAGGTATACTGGTATTAGAACCAGGAAATTGGAAGGGAATACCAAAATCAAGAGACACAGGGTAAAAAAAGACAAACAACTACAAAAGCAATACTTACAAACTGTTTGGTGAAAATGAACTGAACAACTGAACAACTCATGGGGGGAAGGGGAGGGGAATGAGGGATGAGGTAACAAACTGTACATCCAATGTCTAATGTATGAAACTGTAACCTCTCTGTAATTGTTTGATAATTAAAATATATATATATATATATATATAAAAGAAATGGCCTTGTCCTTCACTGGTTACTTCATGGGTCAGGAGACAGTTGGTAGTGAGAATGCTGGGATCCAGCACTGATCTGAAGATCATCTAGAGTCAAGTCACTAGGCAGAGAAAAACCTTGACCTAGAGACTCTTCATCTGAAGCCTGATGCAGGTAGCTCGTGAAGGCAAGAAAAATCACTGCTCACCTCCTTGCATCATCGTGCCCAGGGATGTTGCCTCATGAAGATGGTAAAAGGTAGACTTGAGAAACAAGAAAGGAACTCCATCTTCCAGAATCTCTTGGTGTCACCCTCCTGCATCTATCAGAGGTGGGTATGGAGGGGAAGCCCAGTTGAGGTCTTAAGGATGCAAACCCTGACTAGTCACTACCATTGATGTCATTTTGGATACTGGTTCATGTGTGTCCTTAGACAAAACCAGGCTTGGATCATCTAGATTTAAGGGCCTTTCTTTCAGGGCCTATAAGAACCTGCATATCACTGCCTTTGGGAGGATATGTGGTATATACCTTGGGACATGCTTCAGTTTGTCTCTGAGGCTGCCTGTCTGTCTGTCTTCCTCTCTCTCTGTTTCTGTTCTTTCTTTCTTTCTGTTCTTTCTGTTCTTTCTTTCTTTCTTTCTTTCTTTCTTTCTTTCTTTCTTTCTTTCTTTCTTTCTTTCTTTCTTTCTTTCTTTCTTCCTTCCTCTTTTTTAGATCAGAGGCTAGGACTCATCGGTATCTGATGCTTTCTGTCATTGGCTAGCACTCTATCAACTGAGCCACACCTCCAACGACAACCTGAGGTTGTCCTGTCCCCTGGAAGGTAATGGTCCTCCTGCAGTTTGGATCTTATGAGTGGCCTTCTGGGGCCTAGCCTATGGCTGTGGGAGCCCTAGACACTTCCCCCACATCTTCAGGAAGAGCACATTGATACTAGAAACACCATCCACTTTGGAGTCATGAAGTTCTAAGTTTACATCCCAACCTAATATCCCTGAGTACAAGTGGTCAGAGCCCATTTCCTTGTCAGTCAAATGGGAGACACAACTGCTTCATAAGATTGTTGTGTAGATGAAATATCCTGATGGCTCTACAATGTCTTTTACATATCCAACTTGGACTGTTCATTGCATGCCAAGCTAAGCATTCCACTTTGCTTCTTTCCTTCTATCTTCCTATTTTGTTCTGTTGCTGGAGACACATTCATGGGAAGGTTATTAAGTCTGATTCTCTGCTAGGAGAAAAATCCCAGAGGGAACCATTTCTAAGTATAGCAAAGGCTTGTGGGTTGGGCACTTCTCACCACCCAGGGTGAACATCCCCAGAGACGTGGTTTCTTAGAGCAGAGAAACAAGGTCTGAATGCTTTTGCTTCAGGACTGGGTTCAGAGGAATGTGTGTGTGGTATTAGGGTGGGTGTGGGTGGAGAGTAGGGCCAAATAATCTCCTCCCTCAGGGTGAGGACAGGGGAAGGAAGAACTTACAGTGGCCATTTTGGAGGAGAATTAGAAGATAAAGCCCCAACCTTCAGCTATCTGAAGACTTTGGAAGGTGGAGCCTTTTTCATTTTATATTTATTCTACTCTAACAAGTCACAAACCTTGCAGGTGTAATGAGTAACTTTTTTTTAAACCTCTGTCCTGTTTTTTCTTGATATGGTCAACAGAGCCCTTTATCTGAGGATTGTCTTTAGGTTTATTTTGGGAGAAATATTGGGGTGACAATATCTCATTCAAAGAAGAGCCCTGCCCTTACCAAAAGTGATAGAGTGTTAACAGCAGCTTTAAGGAGGAAAGGAAATGACTTCATCCCTAGGTCTGCAGGAAGGAAGCCAGATCCTTGGAGCAGACCCAAACCTGACACATGATCTGGAAAAGTAGGAGGAAAGCAAATGAGGCTTCCACAGGACATTCTCCAGGGAAATCTCAGTGCCTGCACTGGCTGATCTGAACTCATATCTGAGCCAAATTGTATGAGTTGTGTGGTGTCCAGAGTGGATGGTGCCTCACCCTAGTAATGTCAGCAGGTATTCTCTTTCTCTCCTGAAGTCTGAGCTCACGTTTAAAGCTCCCTTGGTTCAGGAATTCTTCTGGCTTTCAGCTTGCTTTCAGAATGTGAATAGCCAGGTTTGAGAGTTTAGTAACTAATCGAACAGATCCAGGTTACCAGTCTCATCGTCTTCCCCAACAAACCACTGGTAGACTAAGATAGGGGGAATGAACTTTTCCCCAGAATCCCAGAATTTCTTCCTTACAATATCTAGAAACCATAAATTCATGGAATATAAAAATAAGAAGGTGACTTTTCCAGGCCACAGAGGCTAGCATGGAGGACATGGGAAAAACTCATTGCTAGGTGAGTTGCAGGAGTTGTATCAGCTTTCTGAGCAATTCTGGGAGACATTTGGCTGGAATATCAAATCTGGTAAAGAATGTAGTTATGTGAGAGTTAATTGGGGCAAGAGAGATTTCTGTGCATAGACAGTAAGAACTGAAGTAAATTTAAATTATATGTAAATAAAAGTCTCATCCTTTACCTGGGACTTAACTGTGGTGACATTTTGGGTCCCCAAGGCTGTCTTACTGTCCTGGGACCTTTCCTTTTTTTCCCCTCTGGTTGCTCTTTGGGTCACACCTTCCCTCACTGAGCCAAGTCTGTCCTGGCTTACAGGGAAGTTAGGGTGGTGTGAGATTGAGTTGATCCTAGATATGATTTAGCTCACAGACCCACCTATTTTAACCCATGGGTTCCTAAGCTAGGCTCAGGGATCTGTAGACTGGCCTCTGCTGCCCCCCCATGGCAACTGAAGTTACTTTTCCTCACCTGAGGCTTGAAAAAAGACTGTCAGAATCTCAAATTTCCAACCACTTTCCCAAGGTTTTTACTGCATCCTCTCCCCTCCGTGCTTCCAAGAACATGGCTGTTCACGACAGGGTCAGAACACAACTCAGTCATGTCCGAAAGTTGGTGAAATTTGCGACATAACTGAGAAACTGTTTCCCCCTTTGGTTTATACCCACATTTCTCAGATCAGTGTTCTGGGAATGTGGGAAGTGAACACAGGGGATGGGTTAAAAACACAAGAAATAGGATGATTTCTCTTATATGTTTTCTCTTAGTGCTCCTGCTCCAAATCTCCAGCCAGAAGCCTCTAAGACACCCAAACACCTATCTCAAAGAGAGCATCGTCCTTCACAAGTACTCTTCAGCTTAACCAAGAAATTATGACTCTGATTTCTACTGTGCTTTGTCTGGTGGCTCTGACAAGTCAGAGGTTCCCCAGAACCATCCTCAGGGTTCTGCAGAACTTTGTGAATTAATAGAAAGGGAAGCAGGAACTTGATAAGATAGAAAGATGTAGGGGCTGACAATACCTAATGAAATATCCATTGCCATCTGTCCAGTCTGGGGAAGTAAGTACAAATGCAAGCTTGATAGTCCAGATAATAAGTTGAAGGTTGTGTATCTCTGAGTAAGGATGCTAACAGCAACCCCTTTCCCTATTGTAAGAATCTGATAGAGAGCCTGGCACATGCCTGTTATTCTAGCTACCCAGAAGCCTGAGATCTACAGATCGAAATTCAAAGTTAGCCTCGGCAGAAAAGTCTAGGAAACTATCTCCAACTGATCAGCAAAAAAGTCAGAAGTGGAGCAGTGGCTCAAGGGGTCGAGTCAGCCTTGAGCAGATAAAGCTAACCAAGAACATAAAGCCTCAAGTTCAAGCCCCAGTACTGATACCAAAAAGAAAGAAAGGAAGAAAAAAGAATCTGGTACAGAACTGGGAATGTGACTTAGTGGTAGAGTGCTTGCCTAACATTCATGAAGCCCTGGGTTTAATTCCTCAGTACCACATAAACAGAAAAAGTTGGAAGTGGCACTGTGGCTCAAGTGGTAGAGTACTAGCCTTGAGCAAAGAGCTCAGGGACAGTGAACAGGCCCCAAGTTCAAGCCCCACGACCGACCAAAAAAAGGAAAAAAAAATCTGGTAGAGAGATGATTACTCTTATGTATAGAACTAGCAAATCTGTTTCTAGACTTCAAGTCCAGCTCTCAGCATGCTATGAAACTTCTGCTTGTCCTTTCTCTGGATATCTTTTGTACAACTCCTTTCTGTATTCAAGACTAATCTCATTCAGAGATGGAGCAATGCTTGTGAGGGGACAATTTAGAAATATGGGCATCATAATCCTCATAAAAATCTAGTGATAGAGACATTATTATAATATAATATAAATAAGGCTAAAAAGCTTGAAGAGGTGAAGTGATTACCCAGGGCCCTAGAGGTGCTCTTTATCTAACTTTCAAGTCAGTATTATCTCACAGTATTATTCTACCTTTTATTCTTGCAGCCCCTTCCTCTCTCTGATCTTTTCTATTCAACTAGATTCCAAATCTACAGATTCTACTTTATGAACATTATTTAAACCTCTCTCACCCTTCTCTTTTTCTGACTCTCTTTTCCTGCTTTCTCTCTCTCTTTTATTCCTTTCTTCTGTCTCCACTTTCAGACACAATGAACCACACACATTTTGGGTGTACAAACCTATTGAGTTCTAATGAACACACACACACACACACACACACACACACACATAGCCTATTTTTTCACTGTAAATCAAAATGTAAAATGTTTCCACCACACTTGAAAGTTCTCTCATTTTCACTTTCAGTTTGTAACCATGGATATATTTTCTGACACTGTTTTAGAATCTCCTGTATGTAGAATAACACAGTATATGTTCTTTAAAGTCATTCTTATCATTAGACAATGCATGTGTGTGAATCATATACTTCATTCTCTTTCTGTAGCAGCTATAATGAGATAAAATGCATATAATATATGATCCACACCTATAAATGTACCGGTCAATGTTTTTTAGTATGTTCACAGAGCTATCCAACCTTCACCCAACCTATAGTTCATTATATTAAAAGGAAACTGGATTCCTCAACCATCACCCGCCAGCTCCCCCATCCAATCCCACCCCCAAGTATCCAACAGAATACTTTCTAGCTCTATAAGTTTATTTATTGTTAACATCTCATATAAATGGGATCATATACAACATGTGGTCTTTTATGATAGACTTGTTTAATGTAGCATATTTTCAAGGTTCTTCCATGTTGTAGCATGTAGCAGTACTTTATTTCTCCTTGCTTTTCTTCTATATTCCTTTCCTCTTCTCCTCTCTTCCATTTCCTTCCCTTCACTGAAGATCTAACCCAAGGGTTTGCATATGCTAGGCAAATGCTCTACCACTGAGTTACATCCCCATTTCATCCCCTTTTATGACTGAATAATATGCCATTTTATAGATATGCAACATTTTGTTTATCTGGGGCTTTTTTGCCAGTCTTGGGGCTTGAACTTAACACCTGGGAACTGTCCCTGAGCTGATTTTTGCTCAAGGCTAGCACTCTACCACTTAAGCCATAGCACCACTTGCGGCTTTGTCTGTTTATGTGGTACTGAGGAATCAAACCCTTGAATGCAAGGCAAGCGCTCTACCACTAAGCCACTTTCCTAGCCTTATCTGTTTATTAGTTGATGAACACAAGTTTTTTTTCTATCTTCTGACTAACATGAATAATATTGCTATAAATATTCATGTACAAGTTCTTCCATGGTTATATGTCTTTATTGCTCTTAGGTACCTAAGAGTAGAGTCGATTATATTTAAGTTCTTGACAAGCTGCCATCCCCTTTTTTCTTTTTCTTTTTTTTTTTTTGACCATGGGGCTTGAACTCAGGGCATGGGCCCTGTAACACTTTGAGCCATAGTGCCACTTCAGGTTTTGAGCTGCTAATTGAAGATAAGAGTCTCATGGGGATTTTTCTGCCTGGGCTGGCTTTGAACCATGATCCTCAGATCTCAGCTTCCTGAGTAGCTAGGATTACAGATCTGAGCCACTGACACCTGCCTTGCCACTCACTTTTTCAAGTCAAGGTTGCACCATTTTCCAATCCCTCCAGCAACATATAAATTCTGATTTTTCCCCATCATCACCAACACTGTCACCTGACTTTTTTTCTTTTTTTAATTGTCATGATGATGTACAGAGGGGTTATAGTTACATGCTTAATGTAGTAATACGTATACATTTCTTGTCATACCTGTTATCCCCTTCCTCATCTTTCTCTCTCCTTCCCTCCCCCTGACCCCTCACCTCACCCCCTTGCTTTCTTCATCATTTTTTCAAAGATAAATGAAAAAAAATCTTATATTCTTAATCTACATTGTCACTCTAGTCTACAATGCTTATATCCTCTATGATTATTAACTGTAAAACAATTCCTCCCAGATAGGGTGTCACCTGACTTTTGACTTTAGCTGTCCTACTTGTTGTGAAGAAGTATCTCATGGTTGTTTGTACTTTATTTTCTTTTGCTAGTAAAGAGTATTTCATTATAAGGATATACTACAATTTACCTATCCTCTTGTTTAATGGATATTTGGGATGCTTGTAATTTAAGGCTGTTATGAATAAAGATGCTACAAACATTCTTGTATACATCTTTTGAGTTCATTTTTAATATCTTTGAGGGATAAGTACATAAGAATAGAAAGAATGAGTATGTATAACTTTACAGGACTATTGCCACCTCCTTTTCAAATACATGTACATGCTTGCTATGTATGAGGAAGTCAGTTGTATTACTTATCATTTAGTATTATTAATTATTTTAGTCATTGTTCTGTGTGTACTGTTGTATCCTGTGGGTTGAATTTGTATTGCCCTAAAGACTAAAGATTCTGAATCCTTTCATCAGTTTATTGTACATGTTTTTTTGTGCTATTTGAATGTTAAAATAGTTTTTTGTCCTTTTTCCTGTTGATTTATGTAACAGAGTTTGTCAATAACAATACTGGTGACATTGGAGGCCAGATAATCTTTGGGTGGGAGGGGAGACAGCCAATACATTGGAGGATGTTTAGCATTATCCTTGTCTCTACCCTCTAAGTGTTGCTAGAATTTCCCTCCCACAACTTGTGACAACCAAAAATGTCTCCATACATTGTCCATTGTCTCCATGGGACAAAAATGACCCTCAGTTGAGAACCACTGACTTATAGAGATACTCTACGTATTCGGGATAAAAATTGCTGTTCAGGCATATTTGTTGTACAAGTTTTATCCCATTCTATCAAGTCTGCAGTCCTTTTTTATCTCCCAGAGTTCTCTTTTGATTGACTCTTGTGTTATTTGTAGGATTATGGGTGTATTCAGCAGGGAGAGAAGGGATGAGTGAGTTTATACCACAGTGAGAAAATCTAATTACACTTATAGGTGGAGAGAATGCAGGAAATGAGAATGAAGCCAGATTCAAAAATTAATGGCTGATTATTTTTATTTACTGATGAGAGACATGATTTGGTACACTCAAGAGTTATAACAAATCTAAGGCAGGGTGTATAAGTCAGCTTTCTGTCACTCTGACAAAATACAGAGAAAACCAATTTAAAGGAAGAAAGGTTAATTTTGGCTGATGTTTTCAGAAGCTTCAGTCCATGATATGTTAGAGCCATTGTTTGGAGGAATGTAGCAAGGCAAAACATCACAGCAAGGAGGAAGTGATGGAGCAGGAAGCAAAGAGAGACAGAATGGTGCTAGGATTTCAATGCCTCCTTCAAGGTTACGACCCCAATGACCTAATTTCCTTTCACCTCCTAAAGGTTCTACAAGTCCCAGTAGCACTACAGACTAGTGACCAGAATGTCAACACTTGGGCCTTTGGGTAGCAATTAACTTCCAAACAATAGCCCAGGCCACGTAAGACAAAGTATGTATGGACATATTGTAGTAAAAAGATGAGACCCTTTAAAACATGCAGACAAAAATGATGATCAAAATAAATGTAGTTGAATATAATTTAACAATTAAAATACTAAATTTCTCATTGACTTTTTTCAAAATCCAATAATATGAGGCTACAAAAAGTTTTTAAATGATAGTGTTCATAACTAGAAGCACAGGAAGTATAGAATAGATTAAGAACAATAGGTTAGTATTATGAACTGTGCTACATTGATAATTCTGAAGTGCTGAACAAATATAACTTAAAATGGCTCAGGAAGAAGTATAAAATGTGAATTGATCTATAAACTTTAAAAGTTTAGTCAAAGGGCTGGGATGTAGCTCAGTGGCAAAGTGCTTGCCTAGCAAGTGCAATGTACTGGGTTCGATCCCCAGTACCAAAAAAGAAAAGACAAAAGTAATAGCTTTTTTAAAAAGGGGGGAGTCTGGGAATGTGGCTTAGTGGTAGAGTGCTTGCCTAGCATGCATGAGGCCCTGAGTTCGATTCCTCAGTACTACATACACAGAAAAGGCCAGAACTGGTGCTGGTGTTCAAGTGGTAGAGTGCTAGCCTTGAGCAAAAGAAGCTCAGGAACAGTGCCCAGGCCCTGAGTTCAAGCCCTAGGACTGGCAAGAAAACAAAAACAGTTGAGTCAAATAGTTACAGCTCTACCACCTCCACTCCAAATTATACAACCCAGATGATTTCATAGGTGATTTCTGTCAATATTCAAAAAGCAGATAAATCTGATCTCGCACAAGTATCCTAGAGAATAGAAAAAACCCTCAATTTATTTATTTTATAGTCTCTGAAAAAAATAAGAATATATACTTGTATACACTTAATTATTTTTGCAAAAATAAAAGATAATTATTAAATCAGAAATATAGCTACATAACCAAGTAATATTTTAGATGAAACTGACTTTAAACCAGGGATTGGTAACTTGTGCCTGGAGCTACTAAGAAGGCTAAGAACTAGAGGACCAAAGTTCAAGGCCAATCTTGGAGAAAAATCCACCTGACACCATCTTCAATTAACCAGAACAATGCTGAACTGGTATATGGCTTAAGTGGTGGAGCACTACCTGTGAGAAAACAAGTTGAATGAGAACATGAATCCCTGAGTTCAAACCACAATACCAAGACACAAACACACAATAAAACCTTGACTTTTAATATGAACTGTTAAACATTCACTGATTGTATACAGATGCATATCAAATTAAGCAAAAAGAAAAAACAATGATGTTATATAATGTGTTACGTAGTGTAAAAGGATTGAGAAGAGTGATTTCAGTAATAGATGATCTTTACTATTCCAAGGTACTGTCTTTGTTGTTGTTGTTGTTGTTTTGAGACAAGGATTCACTATGTAGCTCAGGCTGTTCTTGAACTTAGGATCTTCCTACCTCAGCCTGCTGAGTGTTGGGATTACATGCTTGAATGAATCACCATCCTTGGCCCCAAGGCACTGTTCTGAATGCTTTGTCTGACATTAGCTTATAAAATATTAGCAACCATTTTATGAAGTATGTGCTTTTATTATCACCCCATTTTTAATATAAGGGAACTGTGGTATTGAGACAATACATTATTTGTGCAATGTCACACATTTGGGAAATATTGTATATGATCCAAGGCAGTCTGAAATGGGAGCCCTTTCAACCACTGCACTGGTAATCTTGATTATTAATTGTTCCCTTTCCTACTTGAGATAACTTCCCCCAGCTGGAGAAATATACTTAGGGGAGGAAGAAAATCTAGATCCTCTGAGGATAAACTACTTCCCAACTCTTGGAGGTCTCAGTTTCAATAGAGTCTGTGTATTAGTGCATATATACATATTTAGGCAAACTTACTCCAGCCTCCATAGTTTTATAGGTACTAATATGAAAGATTATAAAATATAATGGTGAGAATAGATTCAGTTGCTAATAGCAATGCCAAGGTTACCTAGATATATGAACTTAAGAAGGAAAAAACTTTATATGAGGGAAAATGAGCAAAACTCATGTGAGGAAAACAAATTCTACTTAGGCACATAAAATAAGACTCCTCTTTTTCTGCTGCTGAAGCTCAAACCCAGGGCCTTATGCGTGTTAGGTTAGTGACTCACCACTGTGCTACATACCTGGCCCTACAATAAGACATTGGAACGACATACCTTGTTCTTAGATAGGAAGACTCGGTATTGTGAAAGCTACCAATTGTCTTGTAATTACGTGGTAAGTAAAAAAAAAATCAATAAAAATTCCAAGAGTTTGGGGTTTTATTTAGCTTTTGAAACTTTACAAAATTCTTCTAAAAATTATCTGGAAGAACAAATAATAAAAAGTGGCAAGGACATTTTGAAAAAATCAAACTCCTAAGAGAAGATTTACTCTGATGGATATTATATCGCAAAGCTACAATAGTTATAATACTGTAGTGTTATCCTAAAAATAGAGAGATAAATCAGTAGAATCAGAAGAGAAAATCCAAAAAATGTCTCTATAGGTGGAATTTATTGTTACAGAAGTGTCATTGCAACTTGCGGGGGAAAGAAATCTTCAATAAGCACTATTGGTAGAACTAAGTAGCTCTTTTGAAAGTAAGTAAGTCTAGACTAATGTCTTATTATACCATACAAATTTTGGCATGACATAAAAATGTGAAGAAGTTGGTCTATGAAAGCCGTAGAAGTAAATATGAATGATCATTTTTCTATTCTGAGGGTAACAGAGGCCCTTTTGAGCATGATATGAAATGCATGAACCATAAAGGGAATATTGACAGGTTTGAATACAAAAAATAAAAATTTCTATGCATCAGAAAATTTCATAAAGTAAGACTGGAAGGCAAATCACAAATGTGAAAGAGCATTATGATGGCTAATTTTGCTCATCAGAAACCATTAACAACAATACAAATACTCCAGATGGGAAAGTGGAAAAAAGGAACAAATAGAAAGTCACTAAAGAAAAATACTCACCCACAATAAATCCAGAAAATGCAGTGCCATATCACCTTTAATTAAACTGACACAAATAAGAGCCACATAAGATAGACTTTACCATCTTTGGCTTATAAAATATTTGAAGATAATCCTGATTTCTCTTTTGTGCCATACTTAGGGCTTGAACTCTTGCTCACTTTTGCATTCAAGGCTGGGGCTCTAACCACTTGAGCCACAGCCATATTTCTAGCTCTATGGTGGTTAATTTGGGATAAGAGTCTCATGTACTTTCCTGCCAGAGCTTGCCTTAAACTGTGATCCTCAGATATCAGCCTTCCTCTGAGTAACAAGAATTACAAGTCTGAGCTACAGGTGCCTGGCTAAGTCCTCCTAGTTTCTTAAAAGTGTCTCTGCACTCAATTTCTCTTATTATGAACAGTATTATATAGACATGACCAATTTGTCACAATTAATGAGCTAGTACAGAAACTTGTTATTACCAAAGCTCATACCTCATTCAGGTTTCCTTAGCTTTTATCTAACATCTCTTTTGTTCTCAGATCCATGACAGGTAGTCATCATGTCTCTTTGGACTCCTCTTGGCTGTTACAGTTTCTCGGACTTTGCTTTATAATTTGGGAATACTAGTTAGGTATTTTTCAGAATTCCTTACTTGGAAATTTGTCTGATGTTTTTCGAAGACAAGAGATAAGCCTGGGGATATGGACCTTTGGGAGGAAAAGCACAAGGTTGAAGTGCCATTTTCTTGACATCATACTGAGGATGCATATTATAAAAATGATTTGTGTCTATTAATATTGGCCTTCCCCTTCAATGCCCCCCTCTTCTTTAGAAGGAAGTCACTAAGGGTAGCTCACACCTAAGGAGGATTGGGAAATGGGGTTCCCTGTCCTTAATCTATAGAAATTATTTTAAACCTTGTGATGGATTTGTTTCTTTCCCACATTTATTAATGTATTCAGTTATCAGCATGAATGGCTCATGGAGATTCATTTTATACCTTTCATATAATCTGATACTACTTTCTTTTGTTGTTCAAATTAATTCTAGCTTTGGCTATCATAAGGTATTTCAGTCTACTCCTGTGTCTTTTTATATACCCCCATCAATCTGTGTGTGTGTGTGTGTGTGTGTGTGTGTGTGTGTGTTAGCACTTCCTGACTTTCAGGATTCTAGATGACTCATCCTGTGTGTTTCCATCCTACCCTGGTCCTAGAATCATCCATTTCTCAAGTCCTCATTCATTTTAGTGAAGAGTAGCATTAGAAATCCAGATGCTAGATATGCTTTTGGCTCCTGCAGTGTCATTGCTTTTAGGTCCTTTCAGCTGAGAGATTGCAGAAATATAGGTGCATATATTAATCAGGATGTATATCTACAAACACTTCTGCATGTAACTGTCTGTATCTATATTAAGTTAAATGTGAGTTCATACTGATGTCTCCAACAACTCTAATCTGTTGCTACATGGATTGTTCTAGCCTCCTTTTCCTTATCTATAAATTTCCAGGCCAACAGTGAGAAATGTAGTTCCCACCATCTGGTATGTATTTAGCTAATTGTTCAGTTTCAATATACAAGAATAGTTGTTAAGAGAATTGCGAAAACATAGCCTCATGGGAAATAGACTTTATCAACTAGATTACAGTGCTTATGAACATTTGTTTTCTGCTAGTCTCACAGTCTCCATACCTTTCCCAAGTTATTTAGGTCAGGCCCTATGACCCCATCCCTTTCTGCAGTGTTGCTTCATAAATTTGTGATGGTGTGAGATTTTATTGTCACAATCTCCATTCTTTCCTGGGATCTTTGACCTCCTACATGATGCTTACCAAATGCATAATTGACTCAAAGATTCACTTTGTGCTGTAATGGTCTAATGGGTTTTGGAGATTTTTTTTTTCTGGTACTGGGGCTTGAACTCAGGGTTTCACTTTCTTCCTTGGCTTTCTCACTAAAGTCTGGGTTCAAAACATGATCTTCTCATGTCTTCTGAGTAGCTAGGATTACAGGCATGAGCCACTGGCCCCCAGCTGTGGCTTGTCTTTTGATATTTTAAACAGTGTATTTCACTGAGAAATTTAGAGCTTCAATAAAGTCAATTTAACATAAATCTTTTACTTTCATGGCTTGTGATTTGGTGTTGTGTCTAAAAATTAATTACCAAACCCGAGGTCACAGAGATTTTTTTCTTCATTGTTGTGTAGAAGATTTTTTTTCAATTTTTAGAATTTTGTTGTCAAGGTAATATACAGAGGGGTTACAGTTGCATAAGTCAGGTAATGAGTACATTTCTTTTTTTTTTAACAGAGTCACCCTCTCCCTCATTCTTTCCCAATCTTTCCCCTCCAACTTCCATCCCCAGTAAGTTATATAGTTCATTTACAACATAGTATTTAGTAGGTTTCACTGCTGAATTGGTTCACACTTTGTCCCACCATTTCTGTGCTTTCCCGCCCTGCCTCCAAATCAGATAGACTTTTTTTTTGTTTTGGTTTGATATTCTTTTTTTTAAATGTGTTTATTAATTGAACACAATTTTTTTTACAAGGTGTTGTGCAAAAAGGGTACAGTTACATAGTAGGGCAGTGTGTACATTTCTTGTGATTGATATTCTTTTAAAAAAATTTATTGTCAAACTGATGTGCAGAGAGGTTACAGTTTCATACATTAGGCATTGGATACATTTCTTGTACTGTTTGTTACCTCCTCCCTCATTCCCCCCTTCCCCCTCCCCCGTTCCCTTCCCCCCATGAGTTGTTCAGTTGATTTTCACCAGTTTTGCAAGTATTGCATTTGTAGTCGTTTGTCTATTTACCCAGTGTCTCTCGATTTTGGTATTCCCTTCCAGTTTCCTAGTTCTAATACCAGTATACACGGTTTCCAATGTACTCAGATAAGATACAGAGATAGTACAGGTACAACCACGGGAAGGGGATACAAGAGGGTCATCAATAATAGAAGCTACGGTTTCACATAGCACACTGAAAGTAGTTACAACAGTGATATAACAGTTGTTCCCATAACATGGATTTCATTTCACTTACCATCATCTTATGTGTTCATAAGGGTATTGCTATTGGGCTCTTGTGATCCTCTACTGTGACTTGCCTAAACCTGTGCTAACTATTCCCTATGAGGGAGACCATGGAATCCATGTTTCTTTGGGTCTGGCTCACTTCACTTAGTATAACTTTTTCCAAGTTCTTCCATTTATTTATGAATGGGGCAATGTCATTCTTTCTGATAGAGGCATAAAATTCCATTGTGTATATGTACCACATTTTCCTGATCCATTTGTCTACTGAGGGGCAGCTGGGTTGGTTCCATATTCTAGAGATAGACTTACATACAAGACAAAGGGTACAGAAATCAAAAACTGCGACAAAAGGGAATAAACCAAAGGAAAAAATAGTACTCCATTGCTTGGAGTTTATTTTGATAAGTATCATTTTATATGGTCATATGCACATAACTTAGGTTTATAATATTACATTTTATATTTGAGTCTATGTTCTAGCTTGAGTTAATTTTTATGAATGATACCAGGTCTTTGTTTACAATCATTTTTTTCATATAGATACCCAGTGCTTCCAGCACAAGTTGTTGAAAAGACTATCCCTTCTCTATTGAGTAGCCTTTGCTCCTTAATCAAGCAACAACTAACTAGGTTTGCATGAGTCTCTTTTCTGGACTGTGGATTCTAATTTATTGATGTGTTCTATTTGTGTATTCTTTCTCCAATAGCACACTGACTCAATTACTTTAGCTTTATAGTAAGTCTTGAAGCTTGGCAGTGCTAGTATTCCTATTCATTGCTTATTCTGAGATCTTTGCTTCTCCATCTAAATTTTAGAATCTGTTTATATCCACAAAATTACT
The DNA here is from genome assembly GCF_023159225.1 of Perognathus longimembris pacificus. NCBI lineage: Eukaryota > Metazoa > Chordata > Mammalia > Rodentia > Heteromyidae > Perognathus > Perognathus longimembris. The sequence continues at coordinate 62,603,401 of NC_063188.1, forward strand.
GGCTAGGAGTTTTAAAAAATAAGAATGATATCAAATATAGAGATCAAGAATAGACTTTAACCATCAGGTCTTACAATTCACAAACACAGAACATTTCCTATTTATTTGGATCTTTAAAATTTTTTCTTTCATCTGATTTTTATAATTTTCTGCGTGTAGATCCTGCACACATTGTGATAGTTACATCTAATTATCTTTGGGTTTGGTGCTATTATAAATGTTACTATGTCTTAAATTTCAAATTCTAATTGCTCATTTCTAGTATAAGAGGGAAGCGGTTTATTAGTTCTAAGAGGCTTGATTTTTAGATTAAAATTTGGAGACTTTTATACTATCAGTAACCAAAAAGGTTTTATTTTTTCCTTTCCAGTCTGTATTTCTTTTCTTTTTTAATTATCATACATTTGTAATATGAGGGGGTTTGATTTAGTTAGTTCCACACATATACACAGTGCACTTTGAACAAACTCACCCCTCTGCCATATTTTCATTCCATTCTTCCCTCCTCTTTCTTTTTTAATCAGCATTTGATGGGTTTCACTATTTTGCATGAATATGACATATTTATGTATAATGTTCTCATATTTATGTATATGTAATGTTCTCATATATATGCATACAACATAATATTTACAAATTTGTAATGTTTTTGTATTCTCTTCATCTCTCATAATCCATTACCATTACTGTCGTCACCATCATCATCATCTTCATCGGTCTATACTCCACTGATGAGCAAGAATGTGGTTACTTTGTCCCACCTGATGATCTCCTTATTGCACTACCTAGGACTCGGTGCAATGTCGAGGAAAGTGGTAAAAAGATATAATCTTGCCTTATTCCTGACCTTATGGCAAAATTGTCCAATTTCTCACCATGAAGTGTGATGTTAACAGTAGGGTTTTTGTAGGTGTTCTTTATCAGATTGAATACATGTCTTGCTGGGAGCTAGTGGCTCACTCCTGTAATCCTATCTACTCAAGAGGCTGAGATCTGAGGATCACAGTTCAAAGCTAGCCTGGGCAGGAAAGACTTGGAGACTCTTAACTCCAATTAACCACTGAAAAACTAGAAGTAGAACTGTGGCTCAAGTGGTAGAGTGATGGCCTTTAGAGGAAAAAAAAAGCTGAAGGACAGCACCCAAGGCCTTGAGTTCAAGCCTAGTACCTGCACAAAAAGAATTAAGTACTTGCTTTAATTCCCAACTTGCTGAGAGTTATTGCAAAAGAGGTTAGATTTTCTTAAAAGCTTTTTATGTGTCTGTCGATATGATAATATGGTTTTTCCTCTTTTGGCTGTTGTTATGATGGATTACATTAATTGATTTTTTTTTTTGTGTGTGTGTGTGTTTTTTTTTTTGGCCAGTTCTGGGCCTTGGACTCAGGGCCTGAGCTCTGTCCCTGGCTTCCTTTTGCTCAAGGCTAGCACTCTGCCACCTGAGCCACAGCGCCACTTCTGGCCGTTTTCTGTATATGTGGTGCTGGGGAATCGAACCCAGGGCCTCATGTATACGAGGCAAGCTCTCTTGCCACTAGGCCATATCCCCAGCCCCTAATTGATTTTTTTAAATGCTAAACCAGTTTTGCATACTGGGAATGAATCCCATTTAGTCACATGTGTAATTCTTTTTAAACATTGTTGGGTTTGATTTGGTACTATTTTGTAGAACAATTTTGCATCTTTGTTCATAAGAGATGTTAGTTTGTAGTATTCTATTCTTGTAATATCTTTATCATTAGGATAATGCTGGCCTCATATGGAATTAGGAGATAGTTCCTTTATTTTATCTGCTAGAAGATGTTGTAGAGAATTGCTATCATGTTTTCTTGAAATGTTTGGTAGAATTTATTAGTGAAGTTACCTGAGCCTAGCATTTCTATTTTTATAGTACTCTTAACTACTGATTAAATTTCTTTCTTTATTAGATGTAGGCCTATTTAGTTAAGCTTTCTTCTCGTGTGTGTTTGGTAGTTTTATGCTTTTCAAGAAATTGATCCATTTCATAGTTGTAGGCCTAAAGATGTTCATATTCCTTTATTATCCTTCCAATCTTCATTCATTTCCCATATTGAGAATTTGTGCCTCCTTTTGTTTCTTGGTCAACCTAACTAGAATGTTATCCATCATACTTAGCTTTTCGAAAAATCAACTTTTGCTAATTTTCTCTGTATTCTTTTCCTCTTTATAATTTCATGGACTTTTATGTTCTAATTTTTATTATTTCTCTTTTTCTGATTGCTTTCAGCTTAGATACTCTACTTTCTCTAGTTTCATAGGTGGAAGCTTCAATTTCTGTTTTTAGATCTTCCTTTCTGATATATGCATTTAATACTATAAATTTCACTGCATCCCACAAACTTTGACAAGCTATATTTTCATTTAGTTCAAAGTGCTGGGGCTGGGAATATGGCCTAGTGGCAAGAGTGCTTGCCTCCTACACATTAAGCTCTCGGTTCGATTCCCCAGCACCACATATACAGAAAATGGCCAGAAGGGGCGCTGTGGCTCAAGTGGCAGAGTGCTAGCCTTGAGCAAAAAGACGCCAGGGACAGTGCTCAGGCCCTGAGTCCAAGGCCCAGGACTGGCAAAAAAAAAACAAAAACAAAAACAAAAAAACTCAAAGTGCTTAAAAATTCTCTTGTGAGTTCATTGACTCATGTGTTTAGAGATATGTGATTTAATCTCTATTTTTTGGAATTTTTCCATTTATCTTTCTGTTTATATAGAGAGTTTTTAGTTTAATTCCACTCTAGAATGAGAACATTCTTAGTAAGATTTCTGTTTTTAAATATAGGTGTTTTATGGCTTTTAATATGTATGGGTGAATGATCCATATGAACTTGAGGAGAATGTGTATTCTGCTCTTATTGGATGAAGTAGTCTATAAATGTCAATTCTATCTATTTGATTGATGGTGCTCTTCAGTACCACCATATCCTTACTGATTTTCTCCACTCTGTTCCTAAAAGAAGTCTGTTGAAGCTTGAAACATAAAACTGTGGATGTGTTTATTTCTCTACAAAATCTGTTTTTGTCTTAGGTGTTTTAACCTATTAACATATTTGCATTAAAGAGTGTTATATGAAATTTTTACTCCTTTATCATCATGAAAGGTCTGTTTTATTACTGATAACTTTCCTTGTCCTGAAGTTAGTTTATTTTGTGTATGCATGTATATACATGAATATGTTTGTATATGAGTTATATCTTTGTTTGGTTACTATCAGCATAGTATAAAACTTCTTCCAGAGGGACTTCTGGGAAGAGAGCAGAGGAGCAGCAGAGCCCTAGCTGAGCTCCCTCTGACATCACAGTTTTCCCATCCCACAGAAACTTTTACCCCTAGAAAGATAGCAAAAGTAAGTTATAACAGTACAGGGATTCTGGCCAGGAAGGAAAAATTGATGTTGCTGGTTTGAAAACACAGATTTGAGCTCAGGGAGGTGTTCTGCCACCACACCAGTACTGGCGCCGGCACAGCGCCCCGCACTCCCCGCAGTTAAAGCACCCAGCGGAGACCAGGGAGAAATCCTCCAGATGGCGGCGTACAGACAGATGCCAGGCTGAGCACGGACAGGCCGAAATCGCAGAGGAAGCATGAGTACCCCCCACAAAAGTCACTCTCACTCATGCCCACAGAGCAGCTCCTTCCCCCACCGCCAGAGCAAAGCGCCATCTTTGACACTGGCATAGGGTCAGACCTGACTGGAGCTAAAGCCCGCCTGGGGAAAGCGAGGACAAAGCGGCCATCTTTGAGAAGGGCAAGAGGGACCGAACAGTGAGAGCCAACTCCACCCAGGAGTATGACCCCTGTCCAGGCGGGGGGCTTGTCCTGAGCCTCTGCTCAGCTAGAGGTGCCTTCCCGAACCGCTGGAATTTCTAAATTAAAAGCGAAAGCGGCGAACAGCTACCGTACCGGCGGCACAGAACAGCCACACGGGAGAACAAACAGTTCCCGAGACAGAGAACGGTCCTGTTTAGAAGCCCAGTTCCCAGCCTGAAATGGAGCTGAATTCCATACCCTGCTCTACCCAGGAGGCCGCACCGCCCAGGAGGGAGGAACCTCCCCCAGGTGAGCAACACTCAGCTGGGTAAACCAGACCAGAGGCAGCCCGTCCTGCTGAGTCCACAGGCTATTCAAAGGCAGGCATTAAAGGCAGCAGCCCTACAGCAGACGGGAGGAACCATGGTTCCCAAGATGGCTCACGTCCGCCACCTACAGAGGACGCGCCTACCTGCAAGCTGAGGGAACCACAGAGCCCCAGGAGTTCACTGACAGGGGAAGAGGGTCAGAGCAGATCCACCCCCTGCGAACTAAAAGCAAGTTAAACCAGCCAAGCAGCAGAATAGACTGCAGACCATCGCAAGGAAACCAGAGACTATAGAAAGTCCACCCAAACAAGGAAGACAACTTTTTATTTTTTTCTTTTTTCTCAAACGTTTTTTAAGCTTTCTTTTTTTTATATATTCTCATTTCTGAAACGTCATTGGTTTGTTTTTGTTTTCCATTTTTACCTGTTGGTTCTATCAACTTCTTTTTTGTTTGTTACTTGTAGTTTTTTTTTCTTTCCTGATTTTTTTTTGTTTTTCCTTTTTATTTTTTTAATAATTTTTCTCTGTTATGTGCATCTGTCTTCCAGTATTTTTCTTCATTTCTCTCTTTCTTTAAAAATTACTTTCCTATTAATAACACCTCCACTCTTTACTGCTAACTCTCCACTGTCTATCATTTTAACCTTGTTCTTTCTACTGATTCTACTCTCCTCCACATTTCCACAAAAGTGAAAATAAACCAAAATCATCACCCCCCGCCCCAATACATTTTACTCTATTCTCTTTACTACCTCTAACTTACCCTCCTGACTTATTTCTAGGACCTCCAGATTCCATTGACTCCTGGTTACTGGATAGAGAGTATCCCTGCTTATTCCGAGTGAATCAAAGGGGTTCATAGAGAAAGCCAGTCCAAAAAGAACTTAGTATAAGAACAAGAATTGCTCATAGGGTTGTAACAGTAAATAAGTAACTACTGAATACAGGGCTCAGGATTGGTTGTTATATTGAAATTGTTTTCTTTAGGAACACCAAATATAATTTTATACACAGGTATAAAAAGTATTCATATATAATTGTGAACTTCTAAGATTTACACAACAGTGCTTGGTAAGGTCTGCTTTGGGTCTTAAACAGTGCTCACAGGTGCTTGTAGACTGGCATTCCCAATTCAAGTGGGCAGAAGAAACACAAGAAAGATGGCAAACAATGGAGTATTATCTCCCACTCAAAACAAGCAGGAAGCAGAGCAGTCAATCAAAGACATAGAAGAGAACCCTCAAAATACTCTACAAAGTTTACTGATAAACATGATAAATGAAAAGTTTGAATCTCTTCGGTCAATTATACTAGAGCGTGAGGCGGCAAAGCAAAAATTAATGGAGAATTTCATGGCCTCCACAAATAGAAAGATAAATGAACTTCAAGAATCAAATGAAAAGATAACTACCCAGCTATAAGATTTGAGAGTCAGCACTCAAAACCAAATTAATGAAGTTAATGAAGTAAAGAAGTCCATGCAGGACCTAAGAGATAATTACAGCAAGGACATGGAAATCATCAGGAAAGACCAATCTGAAGGAAAAGAGATTCAAAATCAAGTAGCTAGCCTACAGTCCCGACTAACTGAATCAGAAAATCGAATCTCAGGAGCTGAAGATTCCCTAGATTCTATGGAGAAAGGTAACAAACAGTAGAAGAAATGTATCCAGTGCCTAACGTATGAAACTGTAACCTCTCTGTACGTCAGTTTTATAATAAAAAAAAAAAGATCAAAAAGCAATACAAAATCAATCCAATTGACAAAACAGATCGCTCCAGGAGATACAAGATACTATCAGAAAGCCCAATTTAAGGATAATAGGTGTTGAGGAAAACCTGGAGAAGGAAGTTAATGGAATAGGCAACCTATTTAACAGAATATTAGCCAAGAACGTACCAAATATCCAGGAGGATAGGCCGATACAGATACAAGAAGCATTTAGAACCCCAAACCGACCAGACCAGAATAGGACATCCCACCGACACATTGTGATCAAAACAGGATCAATAAACTCCAAGGAAAGAATCCTTAAAGCTGTTAGGGAGAAGAAAATAATCACATATAAAGGAAAGTCAATCAGAATTACCCCAGACTTCTCAGCAGAAACCATGAAAGCAAGGAGAGCCTGAAATGAGGTATGACAAAATCTAAATAAAAATAACTACCAACCAAGAATAGTGTACCCAGCTAAACTCTCATTCATAGCTGAAGTTCAAATAAAAGTCTTCCACAGTAAGGAAAAACTGAAACAATATATCTCCACCAAACCAGCTTTACAAAAAATACTCAAAGATGTACTATACAGGGAAAATAATCAAGATCCCAGTGCAGACAGAGAAATGGACCCTAAATAGTAAACCAGAATATCAGAACAACAAATGGGAAGACTCAGCCATTAACAAGATAGGGATAATGAAAGGAACAAATGACCAGCTCTCAATCCTAACTCTCAACATTAATGGACTTAATTCGCCAATCAAACGACAGTCTCATAAGTTGGATGAAAAATCAAGACCCATCTTTCTGCTGCCTCCAGGATACTCATCTATCCAGCAAAAGTAAACATCTTCTAAAAGTGAAAAGCTGGAATCAAATCTACCAGGAAAATGGCCCCGTAAGCAGGCCGGAGTTGCAATCCTAGTATCAGACAAAATTGACTTCAAATTAAAAAAGGTAAGAAGAGACAAAGAAGGTTACTACATACTAGTAAAGGGATCTCTCCTACAGGAAGATATAACCATCCTTAATATCTACACACAAAATACAGGAGCACCCAACTTCATCAAACAAATACTACTGACTCTAAAAACACTCATAGACCCAAACACATTGATAGTTGGGGACTTTAACACTCCACTATCACCTCTGGATAGATCAACACGCCAAAAACTGAACAAAGAAACCACAGAACTAAACAATTGCATAGACCAACTAGACTTAATCGACATCTACAGAATATTCCACCCTGCAACAACAGAATACACATTCTTCTCAGGGGCACATGGAACATTCTCCAAAATAGATCATGTCTTAGGTCACAAAGAAAATCTGTACAAATTCAGAAGTATCAAAAACATTCCCTGCATTCTCTCAGAACACAATGGAATAAAATTAGAACTCAACTCAAACAGCCACCACAGAAAATCCTACAGGTCGTGGAGACTAAACAACACACTGCTGAACCATCAGTGGGTCATTGAAGAAATTAAAATGAAAATTCAAATGTTTTTGGAACACAACCAAGTTGAGGACACAAAGTACCAGCTCCTTTGGGACACAGCAAAGGCAGTACTCCGAGGAAAATTTCTATCTCTGAATGCATACACCAACAAACTGGAGAAACAGCAACTCAATCATTTAAGGAAGCATTTTAATTTACTTGAAAGAGAACAACAAGCCAAACCACAAGACAACAGACGGAAGCAAATAATTAAAATCAAATCAGAATTAAATCAATTAGAGACAAAAAAAAACATCGAAAGAATCAACAAAACCAAGAGTTGGTTCTTTGAAAAAAATCAACAAGATAGACAGACCCCTAGCAAACCAGACCAAAAAATGAAGGCAGCACACTCAAATAAACAAGATAAGAGATGAATCAGGTAACATCACCACAGAAACAACCAAAATTCAGACCATAATAAGGGACTATTTTGCAAACCTTTATGTCAACAAATTCGAGAACTTGGAAGAAATGGATGAATTCCTAGAAAAAATTGATATCCCCAAACTGAACCATGAAGATTTAAACCTAAACAGACCCATATCCAGTATTGAAATAGAAACGGCATTAAATGATCTCCCATCCAATAAAAGCCCAGGTCCAAACGGATTCACTGCAGAATTCTACAAGGCCTTCAAAACAGAACTCACACCAATATTTCTCAAACTCTTCAATGAAATAGAAAGAGAACATTCACTACCAGACACTTTCTATGAAGCCAGTATAACCCTCATCCCAAAACCAGGCAGGGATTCATCACGGAAAGAGGACTATAGACCGATTTCCCTCATGAACATAGACTCAAAAATTCTCAACACAATTATGGCCAATTGACTTCAACATGTCCAAACTGGATTCATCCCAGGGATGCAAAGTTGGTTCAATATCCGCAAGTCAATTAGTGCTATTCATCACACAAATCAACAAAGAACGACATGGTTATATCACTCGATGAGGAGAAAGTGTTTGATAAAATCCAGCACCCATTTATGCTAAAAGTCCTGGAAAAAATGGGATTCCAGGGAACATTCCTGAATATAATCAAGGCAGTTTATGACAAACCAACAACAAGCATAACTCTAAATGGTGAAAATCTAAAGCCATTCCCTTTAAAATCAGGAACAAGGCAGGGATGTCCACTCTCTCCCCTTCTCTTCAACAAAGTACTAGAATTCCGAGCCAGAGGAATTAGGCAAGAAGAAAACATAAAGGGGATCCCAATAGGAAAATATGTAGTTAAACTTTCTCTCTTTGCAGATGACATGATCCTATACCTAAAAACCCCATAGACGATACCCCCAAGCTACTAGAGCCGATCCAAAATTTTGGCAAAGTTGCAGGATATAAAATAAACCCTCAAAAATCAACGGCCTTTCTTTATGCTAACGACCCAAAGACAGGCTGAAATCAGGAAAACAACTCCTTTTGCAGTAGCCTCAAAAAAAAAAAGTACCTAGGAATAACCTTAACCAAAGAAGTGAAAGACCTCTATGATGAGAACTTTAAAAACATGAAAAACGAAATTAAGGCAGAACTAAGGAAATGGAAAAACCTCCCATGCTCCTGGATTGGGAGGATTAATATAATCAAAATGACAATACTGCCAAAGACTATCTACAAATTCAATGCCATACCCATTAATATCCCAACACCATTTTTTAATGAAATAGAGGAAGCAATCCAGAAATTCATATGGAACGATAAAAGACCTAGAATAGCAAAAACAATCCTAAACAGAAAGAATGGTGCTGGAGGAATTGCAATACCCAACTTCAAGCTGTATTATAAAGCTATAGTAATAAAAAACAGCTTGGTATTGGCACCGGAACAGACCTGAAGACAAATGGAACAGAATTGAAGACCCAGAAATGAACCCATAGAACTACGCCTTAATCTTTTATAAAGGTGCTACAACAATAGTCTGGAAGAAAGATAGCCTCTTTAACAAATGGTGCTGGCCAAGCTGGTTCAACACATGCAACAAACTAAAACTAGATCCTTGTATATCACCCTGCACCAAAATCAATTCCAAATGGATCAAAGACCTAGAAATCAAAACAGACACCATGAAAACACTAATCAAAGGAGTAGGAGAAACACTTGGGCTCCTTGTCACAGGATGGAACTTTCTTAACAAAGACCAAGAAAGGCTACAGATCAAAGAAAGGTTAGACAAATGGGACTGCATCAAACTGCAGAGCTTCTGCAGGGCAAAGGACATAGCTTGCAAGATAAACAGAAAGCCCACAGATTGGGAGAAGATCTTTACTGGCCATTCAATGGACAAAGGCCTCGTATCTAAAATATATGCAGAACTAAAAAAAATTACATTCCTCCAAAAACAAAACCGCAAAGAACCAATAGCCCCTTCATCAAGTTGGCTAAGGACTTAAAAAGAGACTTCTCTGATGAGGAAATGAGAATGGCCAAGAGACATATGAAAAAGTGCTCTACATCACTGGCCATAAAAGAAATGCAAATCAAAACAACATTGAGATTCCATCTCACCCCAGTAAGAATGTCCTATATCAAGAAAACAACAATAATAACTGTTGGAGGGCATGTGGCCAAAAGGAAACCCTTCATTGTTGGTGGGAATGTAAACTGGTTCAGCCACTCTGGCAAGCGGTATGGAGATTTCTCAGAAGGCTAAATATAGAACTCCCCTATGACCCAGCAGCCCCACTTTTGGGTATCTTTCCAAAATACCACAAACATAATCACACTAAAGCCACCAGCACAACAATGTTCATCGCAGCACAATTTGTCATAGCTAGAATCTGGAACCAACCCAGATGCCCCTCAGTAGATGAGTGGATCAGGAAAATGTGGTACATATACACAACAGAATTTTATGCCTCTATCAGAAAGAATGACATTGCCCCATTTGTAAGGAAATGGAAGGACTTGGAAAAAGTTATACTAAGTGAAGTGAGCCAGACCCAAAAAAACATGGACTCTATGGTCTCCCTTATAGGGAATAGTTAGCACAGCTTTAGGCATGTCACAGCAGAGGATCACAGGAGCCCAATAGCAATACCCTTACAAACACCTAAGATAATGCTAAGTGAAATGAACTCCATGTTATGGAAACGATTGTTATATCACAGTTGTAACTACTTTCAATGTGCCATATGTAACTGTAGCCTCTATTATTGAGGATCTTCTTGTATCACCTTCCTGTGGTTGTACCTACCCTTTCTCTGTATCTTATCTGAGTTTATTGGAAACGGGGTATACTGGTTTTAGAACTAGGAAATTGGAAGCGAATACCAAAATCGAGAGACACAGGGTAAAAAAAGACAAACAATTACAAAAGCAATACTTGCAACAAAACTGTTTGGTGTAAATATACTGAACAACTCATGGGGGCGGGAGGAAAAGGGGGATGGGGGATGGGGGAATGAGGGACAAGGTAACAAACAGTACAAGAAATGTATCCAATGCCTAATGTATGAAACTGTAACCTCTCTGTAATTCAATTTGATAATTTAAAAAAAATGCCTAGGGCTTTGGCCTGGAGCTATGTCTATATATAAAAACAAAAAAACAAAAAAACAAGAAACTTCTTCCAAACCTTTATTTATTTCCAAAAAAGCAATTCTGTCTTAAAAATCATCATTGTTTTTTGCATTTTAATGTAGCAATCCACATGAAGTTTGCAATTTCAAACTTTTATTTGTATCAGTCATGGCGTTTGAACTTGGGGCCTGGGCACTGTATCCCTAAGATTTTGTGCTCAAGGCTGGTATTATACCACTTGAGCCAGAACTCCACTTCTTCCTTTTTTAGTGCTTAATTGGAGATAAGTGTATCATGGGCTTTCCTGCCTGGGTTGGCTTTGAACCGTGATCTTCAGATCTCAGCCTCCTGAGTAGCTAGGATTACAGCCATGAGCTGTCAGTGTTCAGCTTAACCATTCTTAAATTTGTAATTCAGTAGCGTTAAGTACATTATGGAGCAACCATCACCCTCATCCATTCCCAGAATAATTTCATCATGCCATACAGAAACTCTGTGCCCACTAAACTATAGCCACCAGTTCCTTCCTCCTCCTGGTTTCTAGTGGCTTTTATTCTGTTTTCTGTCTCTACCAATTTGGTCCTTCTAAGTCTCTTAGAATTGGAATCATATATTTGTCCTTTTGTGTCTGGCTTACTTCACTTAACACTAGATTTTCAACATTCATGCATGCTGTGACACAGGTTTGGGTCTCTAATTCCAATTGCTTCCGATATACTTATTAGTGGAATTTCTGGATAACATACAAATTCTATGTGTATGAATCATCAAATAGTTTTACATTGTGTCTACACTTTCTGTATTTCCCTTGGTAATGCATGCAGGTTCCAATTTGTCCAGTGCTTATTTTCTGAGTGTTTTTGTTTTGTTGTTGTTTTGTTTTTGAGTCCTAGGGTTTAAACTTAGGGACTGGGTGCTGTCCCTGACCTCTCTCTCTCTGCTCAAGAGTATCTCTGCTCAAGGGTATCACTCTACCACGTGTGTGTGTGTGTGTGTGTGTGTGTGTGTGTGTGTGTGTGTGTGGTCCTGGAGCTTGAACTCAGGACCTGGGCACTATCCCCAAGCTTTTGCGCTCAAGGCTAGCACTTTACCACTTGAATCACAACTTCATTTCCAGCTTTTGGTTGGTTAATTGGAATCAAGAGTTTCAGGGGCTTTCCTGCTCGGGTTGGCTTCAAACCACAATATCTAGATCTCAGCATCCTGAGTAGCTAGGTTTATTGGCATGAGCTACTGGTGCCCAGCAAAATTTTTATTTCTTTTACTGACCAATTGATCAAACTAGAACTTCCAGTATTATGCTGACTAGAAATGGATAAAGGGAGCATCTTGGTCTCATTCCTGATCTTTAGGGGAAAGCTTTCAGTTTTCACCAATAGAAATGATATTAGCTTTGAGTGTTTTATATACGCACTTTATCATGTGGAGAAAGGTGAATAGGAGTTAGCAAAGGAAACTAATAGTTATTGCACATGTATTTCTATGCTAGGCACTCTTCTAAGTATATTAATGATCATTAAGCCTTGTGACAAATATTTATTGAGTGACATATGTATGCTAAACACTATAATAAAATAAGGAAGGGTAAAGATCTATGATCTTTCTATCATGGAGAACAAACAGAATGAGACAGATAATAAGATAAGAGCTGTGAAGGAAAGAAGCAAGGTATTTTGGAATACCTTGAGAGAGAGTCATCAGAGAAGTCTATTTTTATGAAGACTTCTCTGAAGGAGTGGCATTTAAGCTGAGATTTGAAAGGTGAAAAGTCATGTGATTATAACTGGGGAAAGAAGATACCAAGAAATGGAAATTACAACAGAAAGTGTGGAGGTGGGAAATGGCTAGACAAGCTTTGTGAACACAGAGGAGGCCAGTGTGGTTACAACAGAGCCTTGAGAGGGGGCCATATTATGTAAGGTGGCAAGATGTAGGACACAAAGGACACTGAAAGGCACAAGAATCAATGGAAACTTAATTTCCTGAAGGGTGGCAAGTAATTTGTAGGGCATGAAGCAGAGAACTACCATGGATAGAGCTCCATGTTCAAAATTACTCCAGTTGTGAACTGTGAGTCTGGACATAGAGGAGGTGATGTATTTACCACAGTGGTGCTTTCATACGTTGATTAATCTTTCAATATTTATCAAGCCATACTGTTAAGTCATATCATCAAATCATCAAATGCTACTACTGAACTGGTTTTGCTGGTTGTACATGTTTTTTTTTTCTTTTGGGGATGCTCTGTCAGGAATGGATGGTAGAAGGCAAATGTGGCAGAGCTATTCACTGGAAGATATTGCAATTACTTTGTAGGCACTGAAATATTCTTTACTCCTCACAGACAAATTCACAGGGCACATTTTTTCATTTTATATGGAGAGAAACCAAGATTCAAAGAAGTAAAGCAAGTTTTTCAGAATCTGACTCTAGAAAGTGGTTCCAAAATTCAGAGTTTTACATTTCATGATGCCCTCAAATTCCAAAGTGGGCTTACCATACACGGTGACACTGGCCTATAATCTCACATACATAATAGTCAGAGATCAGAGGATAGCAGTTCTAGGCCAGCTGGGGCAGAGGGGGCAGGGATTAGTGAGATCCTATCTCAAAACCAAGCAGGACATGGAAGTTTACGTCTGTCATCCATTTAGGTAGGACATGGAGGAAGGAGGATTGTGGATGAAGCTGCCAACCGCAATGCAGAAGTGTGAGAACCTATCTGAAAAATAAACTAAAGCAAATGAGGGCTAAGAATATGGTTCAAGCGGCAGAGTTCCTAACTAACAACTACAAAGCCATGAATTCAGACCCCAATACAAGCAAAAAGAGAAAGAAAATGGACCCAAAATGTGAAACAGATTATTTTAGACAGTATGGGTGAGGCTGTCCTCTCTTTTCGTGTAGTTGCTATGGTCCCTTTATTTCTTTGGTTATTAAATAAAACAACACTGTGTGACTCCTGATCCCTTCACTATTTTCAAGAAGCCCAAATCTTCATCAAAGGAAATCTCCAAAGGACTCAGGAGAAAGAGAATAAGAGTATTTCCAAGATTATATCCAAGCCACTCAAATGTATCTAATTTCTATAGTTTTCCATGCGGGCTTCTAGAAATGTATGAGTTGTGGGAGAAGACTAAAGTAGAGGCATAAATTCTATCAGAAAGAATGACATTGCCCCATTTGTAAGGAAATGAAAGGACTTGGAAAAAATTATACTAAATGAAGTGAGCCAGATCCAAAGAAACATGGACTCTACGGTGCATGTTTAGTGCATGTTTAGGCTAGTCATAGCAGAAGATCACAATAGCCCAATAGCTATGCCCTTATGAACACATAAGATGATGCTAAGTGAAATGAACTCCATCTTATGGAAACAAGTGTTATATTATTGTTGTAATTATTTTCAACATGCTGTGTGAAACCATACCCTTTTTTTTCTTTTTTTCTCTGTGTTCCTTCCTGTGTTCCCCCCCCTCCCCCCGCTATCACTGTATATGACCTTAGTACCCTGGATACTGTATATATGTGTATTAGAACTAGGGAAGGGAAAGGGAATACCAAAATTGAGAGACAAAGGATAAAAAGACAAACCATTCCAAAAGCAATACTTGCAAAACCATTTGGTGTATATGGGGGGTGGAGGGAAATGGGGGAGGCAGGGGGAGGGGAAGGGAAAGGGGGGAGGCAGGGGAAAAATGAGGGAGGAGGTAACAAGTTGAATAAGAAATGTACTCACTGCCTTACATATGAAACTGTAACCCCTCTGTACTTCAAATTGACAATAAAGAAAAAATGGAAAAAATGAATAAGACGAAAAAAAAGGAAGAGGTATAAAGTTTTAACTTGCCACGATTGCATTTTCATAAATTCCATGATTTTAATATGAATATATTTAATGGCTTGTTTGCATCAGTATCTCCAAAAGAGGAAATATGAAAAGAATGAAGTTTGAAGGCTACATTCAGGACATTTAAGCAACAAAAGCCCAACTTGACATAGACAGGAATAAAACTGGTTTCAGTTACAGCTGGACCATACCACAAACTGAATCACCAAGCACTTATGTATACCTCTCTGTCTCTTTTTTGTCAGTTTTGGGGCTTGAACTCAGGGTCTGGGTGCTTTTTGGCTCAAGGTTAGTGCTCTACTTATTTGAGCCTCAGTGCTACTTCTGGTTTTCTGGTGGTTAACTGGTGATAAGAGTCTCATGACCTTTCCTGCTTGGGCTGGCTTTGAACCATGATCCTCAGATCTCAGCCTCCTGAGTGGCTAGAATTTTAAGTGTGAGCCATCAGCTCCTGGCTTGTATCCCCCTTTTGTCTCTGCTTCTTGCTTTGCTGGGTCTATTGTAAAAAAGTTTTTTGATTGACTGAGACTGCCTCTTCCCAGACCTTAGTGAGGAGGAGAAGAAGTGACAGGGAATTTCCTGTTAAAGTCTTCTCCCTGTGTTCAATACAATTTACCATAAAAGACTAACAGAAGGAAAGATTCTACTAGGGAAGCATAGTGTGTCTTCTTTTTCTTAGCACTCTGTGAGAGTAGCAAATGGGATGGTTTCCCCTTTGAATCTCATGAATGAATTTGGGAGGCATGACACTCCAAAGAGATGCTGCGTCAAAAAAAAAAAAAAAGCATATGATCATTATAATCAGGGTTGACTCCTCTCTTTCCCCAGGTGTGATAGATGCATCTCCCCTATGATTTGGGATATCACTCTTAGAACATGGAAAAAACCTAGTGGCAATATACAACCAAGCAGCCTGAAAACAGGCTAGAGCCAAAGTACATCCTTAGAACTTACCCAAAGCAGTAAAGAACACCATAGAGTAAAGCCAGGCATCAGTGGCTATTGCCTATAATCACAGCTACTGAGGAGGGTGAGAACTGAAGATCGAGAGTCAAAGCCAGCCCAGGCAGGAAAGTCTTTGAACCTCTTATCTCCAATTAGCCACCAAAAATCCAGAAGTGGAGCTGTGGCTCAAGTGGTAGAATGCTAGCCTTGAGCAAAAAGAAGCCAGGGACAGTGCTCAGGCCCCGAGTTCAAGCCCAGGACTGGCAAAAAAAAGACACCATAGTGAGAGGAGCAATGAAGATATGAAAATGTTAAAAGTCAGAGAAACCAAAGGCATGGCCAAACAAAGGAGATCAGTGGTTAGGAAAAAGAAATCTTAAAAATACAGGGTAGACAATATGGTTCAAAACGAAAGGTTTGGAGAAGGGACAAGGCCTGCTATTGTGGGACATGGAGGTAGATATGACTATATTTAAGCAATATAATATGATTTATTTCTAAATACCCTTTTGAATTTCAAATAGCGATTGATTCTTTCTGTATCAAGAA
Organism: Perognathus longimembris pacificus; assembly: GCF_023159225.1. NCBI lineage: Eukaryota > Metazoa > Chordata > Mammalia > Rodentia > Heteromyidae > Perognathus > Perognathus longimembris. The sequence goes on from NC_063188.1 coordinate 62,619,586, forward strand.
TATTCTCAGCTTTTTAAATCCCATGATGTCCCCGTTAACAAATTTCCAAAAACGAGCTGTCATTTCCAGTAGTTTTCTGCCATAAAGATGCCATTTTGACCCATGCATCCAGCCCTTTTTTGAGCTGTTTATTTTTTATGTAGGACCTTGCTTCCTATTGAGGTGTGCCTGGACAGTGATCCACCTATTTTGGACTTCTTGTCATACCTGGACTGACAAATATACACCACTATGCCTAGCATGGTTCCATTGAAACAAAGTTCCCTAGTCTTACTGCCTGGGCTGGTCTGGAACCATTATCCTACCAATCTCTGCCTCCCACATAGCTTAGGATAACAGGCGCACACTAGCATGACAGGTATGGGTTGAGAAAGGGTCTCTTGAAATTTTCTTTCCAGGATGACCTCAAACTGACATCCTCCTATTCAAAGTATCATTACAGGCATGAGCTATCAAGGCTTGGCTTTCAATAGGTTTCTAACCTGATACTTTAAATAATACCATGTATACTAACTTGTCCCAGGAATATATTCTGATCTGTATGACATATTCCTCATGAAAGTGAAACTGAGGCCATGATTAACCCAGATGAGTTTCTAGCCCAAACACTGTACTTAAAGTCAGACTTGAACTTTGGAAAGATGGGGCATCTGTTACAGTCAAGCCACTCACTGCAGGAACTGCTACCAACCAGGAAAGGTTGGCACAGGGGAGAAGAGGAGACAAACCACTCTCAATATTTAAAAGACAGGAAATTTAACATAGCAAATTGGTAATACAGGTTGTAGAAGAGCTAAGGAGCCAATTTAGAGATGGTAAAAACAAAAAAAGCACAGAGACTAGTCTCATCTCAAGCACTGGAAGAACACAGGGAAAGAGGAAATGCCAAAGCCATCTGGTGTAATATGGTAATGTGACAGAGATGTCCATTGTGGGAGAGGGCATGAGATTGTGAAGGAACGCATAGCCACTACCAGAAATTATTCCCTGGAGAGACTTCCTTTCCTATTCTACCACCTACCAGTGTTTCCCTTAGCTAAAACCATCCGACTAGGACACCTGAGTAATATTATTTACCAAAGAAGAGCATGGAGAAAAAAGGCAATGCCCAACACATCATTCATTATTGCTAGGATGTTTACCTTATACTACTTTGTACCTCCTCTTAATTGACCAGACCTCGAACTCTCCTTTTGAATCCAGACTCACCTTTCCATTTTGCCCTCGGTAACTCATACTCAGTGATGAGTAAAACCCCTTCAGCCTCTTTAAACATTCCTGCAACCTCCTGCCATAGAGGACTAGTAGGTACTCTAACACTGAGCCATGCATCCAGCCATTAGGTGGCTCCTTAGCATATGCCATTTATGCAATGAGTGTATCAAGGATGTGACATAGGTATCCTTTTTGTTCCTTGATTTTCCTCATAGGCTATTCCTTACAATCTGTGTAAATAACTTGCTCAGAGGGTCATGCCATCAACAATATCATCTCACCCTTCCTTACTGCTGTTATCTACAAATTTCTTAGTAGTATCCTATTCACACTCCTTCACATAAATCATAAAAGAATTTGGAATTTGCCTCACTCCATATTACTTTGCCTTTGATAGCTTATGACCGAAACTCCAAATCAATAATAAGGCACAATTGTTTTCTCACTCATAATGACAGCTATACTGACAGGGATGCTCTGCATGTGGTGTGTGTGTGTGTGTGTGTGTGTGTGTGTGTGTGTGTGTGTGTATGTGTGTGAGAGAGAGAGGCAGACAGACAGAAAGACAGACAGACAGACTTCTGGCATTTTTTCTGGTTAAAAGGAGATCAGAGCCTCTTGGACTTTGCTGACCTGTGATCCTCAGATCTCAGACTTTGGATTACAGTTGTGAGCCACCACCACTGAGCTAGATGGTTTCGTTCAGTGCCTCTGCAATATGTCAGCCTCACAATGTGCTGATGTTTTTCTTTGCCATCCTAGCCATGAAGCAATCCCCAGAATGCTCTCTAAGGCTGATTTCTTTCCTGGTTATAAGACATACCATTAAACACATCTGTGCAATAAAAGTCAAAATTATAATTAGAAGCTTGTTTAGTTGGTATGAAATAAAAGTAAAGGGATCTGGTTGTTTGGTTTAAATATATAAAAATATTGGCCCAATAAGAAAGGAAACTTCTCCATCTCCACAATAAATATACTGGTTTTCAGGGTTAAGTCCTCACATCTGGCTTCTATATTCTTTGGAAAGTATCTGGAGATTGTTGCTCGTATTTGTCTTTGTTTCTTCCTGTATATGTGTCAATAACTGACCAGTTCCCCTTCTGTTTGATATATAATTTCTTTAGATATGCCAGTGATTTCCATCAGATTACAGCCAAATATTGCTGGCAAGTGACCCATTGTGTCTTATTATATCTTTGTTCATATTCATCTTACATTAATTCGACAGTTTAATCCTCAAGGGAAATCTTATTCTGTTTTTTTTTATTTCTAAGTTCTATATGCTGTATTTTGCTGCAGCTAGAGACAATAGAGCATAACTTGATTCTAGAGTAGCCCTGCTCTTCCACTTAACATCTCTGAGCTACACTTTTGTCATCTATAATGTGAGGATTATAAATGCACTTACTGTGCCAAGGTTGTTGTGAGGACAAAATGAGAAAATAATTTGAAAGCTTCTATCATAGCCCCTGGAATATCGAAAGTACTCAGTAAATGTTATCTATTATCATTATGATTGCAGCATAATTTCTTCAATGATCTTTTGTTTCATTATCAGAGAAATAACAAGGCACAATGGTCTCCAAACAAATAAATAATCAATAATTATTTATTATTAATGTCATTACAATGTTTTTCCTTCAATTATACATTTATTTTAATATCTGAAAGAAAGCAGAGTGCAAAAGTCTCGCAAACATGGTAGAACCTATTATACCCTGTAAATAATTCAGTATGTTAGGTGAATAGTTGTCTATGAGGATAACCAACCTTCAAATACAAGGCTGGAGGGGTGCAGGTGAGCTTGATCATGCTACTAACCTTTGACTTCAGCCTATGCTTTTGGTTTGAATATGAAATGCTCCTACTGACTCGTTGAAGTTTTTGTCCTGTGCTGGTGGTACAATTTTGGAACCTTCTGGAAACTTTAGGTGGTCCTAGTTGAAGGAAATAGATCACTAGGGCATATCTTGTCCCAGCTACCCACCCCATGCTTCCTGTCTATCATAAGGTGAGTAGTTTCTACTACATGCTGCTGCCATGTTCTCATCGTGGGCCCAGAGTCAAGAAGGAAGATCTATGTTCTGAAGCCTCTGAACCCATGAGCCAAAATACATTCTTCCTTAAGTTTGTTCCCCGCTCCTCAGACAACAATAACAGTAGAGGGTTGGACCAATACATTTGTATATGTTAGGAGAGAAGAGCAGTGAAAATTGCAGTCAGGATACCAGGATCAGATTTACATCTTCTAGAAAAACATCACTCTGGCAGTGACTCACAGGAACATTATAAGAAGTCTATTACAGGGGCTGGGGATATGGCCTAGTGGCAAGAGTGCTTGCCTCCTATACATGAGGCCCTGGGTTCAATTCCCCAGCACCACATATACAGAAAATGGCCAGAAGTGGCGCTGTGGCTCAAGTGGCAGAGTGCTAGCCTTGAGCAAAAAGAAGCCAGGGACAGTGCTCAGGCCCTGAGTTCAAGGCCCAGGACTGGCCAAAAAAAAAAAAAAAAAAAGAAGAAGTCTATTACAATAGCTTAGCTCAGAGATAATGAGGAATAGAAGAGGATTTCTGGTTCCAGTAAGGGCAGAGTAGGTTGTATTAATCTAACTTTCTCACTGGTAATACTTAATAAACCTAGATAAATATTTTTAATTACTATTGGAATCCCTTTATATTTTAATTGCATTGGAGTTTGAATAGAAGCAAGTAGAAACCAGGGGGAGATTTGGTCCTAAAAGAAGAGAATCTTGTTGATGAAGATCCAGAGTTAGTTACCATTTTCCTGAAAATAATCCCTAGTGCTTGTGACAGAGGATGATTTAAACTTAAATAAAAAGTCATATTGTTTTTGGACTGAATTGTCAGAAAATAGAGTTGGGATGTGTCAGAGAAGTTAACAACTGAGGAAAGGAGGTTGACAAGAAAGATAATCAGGAAAATAGCTCCCCTAGAATCCTTGGCTGTGTGTGTGTGTGTGTGTGTGTGTGTGTGTGTGTGTGTGTGTGTGTGTGTGTGTGTGAGAGTCCTGAGCCTTGAACTCAGAGACTAGTCGCCATCTCCGAGTATTTTTGTTGTTGTTGTTTTTTGTTTTTTGTTTTTACTCAAGACTAATGTTCTACCACTTGAGCCACAGCTCCACTTTTGGCTTTTTTGGTGCATAATTGAACATAAGAGTTTTATTGGCTTTCTTATCTGGGCTAGTTTTGAACTGCCATCCTTAGATCTCAACCTCCTGAGTAGCTAGGATTACAGGCCTGAGCCATCCATGCCCGACTTGACTCTGTATTTCAATGTGTATGGAGGGACTCCAAGGATCTAGAACAAAGCATAAGCTAGAAATTTGAACCACCTGAGCAGAGATTTCAGCTGCTGCCCACTTTTTAGAAAACATAATTTAGAGTTTGAGTACTGCTAAGTAAATAATACCTTTCGGTAAATATTTCAGGCTTCCCATTGAAACCCAGAAAGCTCTTAGTTTTGAGCAAAGAGTATGTCCAAGGATGAAAGGACTTACCCTAAGACTATGGGAAAATTACTGAAACAGATCTAACCTAAAAAAAAGTATTAAGCCAAGCCCTTGTAAATTCAAGATTATCAGTTATTTCTTTGTCCACTAGAACAAAAATAATCATTAATTTCTGAATAATTCATAAAGTTAAAGATTAAAAAACCTAGAAGACATGTGAAGGGACAAACATGAAGAAAAAAATATGACTGAGTGGAAAGAGAAACAACCATCAGTATAATCCAACCTGAGGTAACCCACATGTTGGACTGGGGCAAGATGGTTTAAATTGAATAAGATAAACCTAGGAGATAATGCAGGATACAATCAAAAGAGATCTCTGAAATGTAGAAAGAGGTTTATGACTAGTTAGGAACTCTAGGATTAGAGGGAAAATCTTGCAGGACATTTTATGAGCCCAACCCAAGAAAAGAAGGCTATATAAGAACTAGTGTCCATTGTTCCTCATACTAACAAAAAAGGCATTCCCATGTAACCTTACACTTCCACTTGATGATATAGGAACTCTGATGGCAAAACTGGCAGCATCAGAAGAGAAAGTAAATGGAAAAACTCACTCACAATAAGAGAACCATAGACGTTCTCCTTTTCCATCAGGCCTGTTACTTCCCTTCCCCTTCAAGGAAAAATGGCTGAGTGGCACCAGCAAGGCAAATCTCACCACCAGAAATCCCATATATATCAAACTAGTAAAATGAGCATTGCAAGATCCAGGCAAAAGTGGCTCACATCTGTAACCCCTCCTACTTAGGAGGCTGAGATCTGAAGGTTGAGGTTTGAAGCCAGCCTGGGAGGAAGTCCAGGAGGTTCTTATCTTCTTTTAAGCTGAGTTCTTTGTTTTGGCTCTTGGGGATTTGGTATGCTTCCTTTTGAGTTCAGTTATATATTTGAAAGACTATTTGTTATCTTTTTATCCAGTATTTCTAGGTGTTTTATAAGAAGGAGTTATTGTCTACATCGTTCAGATTCACCATTGCTAGAAATGTAAGGTGTTGTTAGTACCAATTCTATATTCTGATAATTCTCCTCTTCCTTTCTCCTTCTCTACCCTGCTGACCTCACCCCTTAGCTCCTGACTGAAATCTAAGAAATATCTCTTATATCTCAAAGGTATTATGTTCAAGACAGAGTTTTCAATTTTCCCCTCAAACCAGTTCTTGTCCAATCTTACCTATCTCAAGGAATTAGAGTATTATCTACACATCTATTAAAGACCTGAATGTGGCTGCAATCTTCATTTTGCATTACTTCCTGTATCAGGACATTTTGTCATATTCACTGGAAGTCACAGACTTTAT